>NW_020952060.1:0-24197 GCF_900497805.2 Vombatus ursinus
GATATTCACACACATGTGCATAGACACAAACACACACACACACACACTGTCCATAGAGAGACTGGGCTCAAACTTAAGGTGCAATGGTAGCCAAGCACACACGTGGCAAAGAGATGCCTTACAACTCCTGGTATGGGAAGTCCTTTTCTTTCTTTGTACAGTCCTTCCCTAGTTCCTTTTGGGTTATCTAGGGTATGTATCCCAGCTGGGCTCTAATGGTCTGTGCCTCTACTGAGTCCATAGTTGTCACTTCTCAAGGGGTCATATTCCATGATGCCATCTTCCCTCGGGTGACTATCAGTCCTTATCCAGCCTGTTCCACTTATGCTGTTAGTCAATGATGCTCTGGTAGATATCTCAGTGACCGTGTTGAAACCCTCCCAGCATGTTTGGGACCTTGTGAAAATCTCACAGTCACCACCTCGATGATTCCATCTCGGGACACTCGTTCACATAAGATCATGAAAGAAGGAACACAAAAGAGGCAGAGGTGCCCACATGCTCGAGGCTTACAGCCTAGGGGGAGAAGGGTGCCTGCTACCCAATCTTTGGATAACTCAGAATTATCCTCATGCTTCAAAGCCAAAAGGAAGAGAGCAGAGGATGGCCTAGGACTCCTTTAATACATCTGCAGAAGTTCCAGCTCAACAACCATATAAGATTTTCAAACCAGTGAATATACAGCCAGAAACCAGCCCTCCTCCACCCCACCCTGAATTCTCACATGATTACTTGGCTCAGACAGGGAATGTTCACATATGCTCCAAGAACTGGCAACTAAGTATGTTTTGGGTCAAAAGGGCTTCGTGATACTCTTATGATTAGGAACTGAGAAGTATATACATATAAGTTATTTTAGGGCAGCTAGGTGACACAGTGGATAGAGTGTCAGGCCTGGAGTCAGGAAGACTCATCTTGCTGAGTTCAAATCTGGTCCCAGACACTTATTAGCTGTGTGACCCCAGGCAAGTCACTTAATCTTGTTTGCTTCAGTGTCCTCATCTGTAAAATGAACTGGAGAAAGAAATGGCAAACCACTCCAGGATCTTTGCCAAGACAACCCCAAATGGGGTCATAAAGAGTCAGACATGACTGAAAACAACTGGACAAAATCTTTTGTGTGGTTGACTACATTAAGCCATACTTCTGTGAATGAATTCCATTAAAAAATCAGCAACAAAGGGAAGAAGATAGATTGGGTTGGGGGACGAGGCATAGGAATCTAAATGGATCAATCCACATCTGCCACACTCTTAGACTAATGAGAGGAGTGCTAACACCCACAAATGGAGTAGAATGGGGATAGCAGTAGCTAACTCTAGGAGAGCCATAGAGAACTTAGATGTTTCCCTGAGTTTCCTCTGCCATAATACAGAAAGCAGAACTTCTTGGATTATCATGTGACTTTCTGTTCTTGGTCTTCATCACTGAATGGGTAGTCATATGACCACTGGTGATCTCTGGTGATTAAATTAATAAATACTTAATGATCAATTGATTAATTTTTGAGGAAAGAAGAAAGGAAACAAGCATTTATTAAATGTCTACTATGTTTCAGGCAGTGTGCTAATCTCTTTATTAATCTTATTCGATCTTCACAATATCTATGGGAGGTGGGTGCTATTGTTATCGTCATTTTACAGATGAAGAAACCGAGGCAGAAGAAAGTTAAGTGATTTGCCCAGGGTCACATAGCTAGGAAGCATCTGATGCTGGATTTGAAATTAGGTCTTCCTAACTCTATGTCCAGCACTTTATCCACTGTACCACCTAGTCTCCTCCAAAAATGTGGTTTCCAAGGAAGACTTCATCAATAGCATTTCAACATCAACTTTAGTGATTTCATTCAGAAAGACACACAATAAAAACAGGGAGGAATAGCTAGCTTGTTAGTTGAATGAGAAGGAGTCCAAAATAGTCTTCACAAATGTAGCTTTACCCCAGGGATGTGTTGGAGCCAGTTTGGTTCCTGAAAGTCAATTGTTACATATTCAGTGTAAGTATTTACACATAAAAAAAATTGGCAAGTATGACAAATCAGGGCTTGATTTGTTGTCTTATTAATTGTCTAGACTTAGGAAAGTATTAGTGTTAATAATGCAGATTAAAAAAAAAATGACTTATACACACTTTCTTTTCCCTGCAGAGATCTGGTTGTTAAAGATTTACTAGCATACCTCTGCCCCACCTCTGCCCTAGGTAGATTTGGTAGTCTCTAGCAGTTGCTATGTGCTGCAGATTGAGTGACTTTGACTAGCTGAGAGGCCACTGAGTCTGTGAAGGATGGATATGAGGAAGAAGCTACCAAAGAGAGAAGTAGAGTTCAAGAGAGATACAGAGAGAAAAGACGCAAACTTTGGAATGGCCAAGTGGTGTCCCCAGAGAGACAGACATGGAGGAAGGTTGGCCCCACAATACGTCCCTTGATGCCCAGCACCTGCACCCTCAGAGCCTACTAAGATTGGATTTCTCGGATGAGATTATTCTTTCCTTAGATGAGCTGAGATTTCATCTTGTCCCTAAGTCAAATATCTATTCTAGTATGTATAACTTCCCTCATTTCTGCTTTTGTCTTGTTTAGACAAATGTTTACTACCCATGCATGTTTTTCTTTTATTAAATAAGCATTTGGTGAGAGGAAGCTAACCTGAGAATAAGCTTCTTGGTCCGAGACAGGACTATTTCCTATTCAGCACAACCAGGGAAAATTACTTTAATTTAGAACCCTTCAAAAGGGCATCATGTCCTGAGACTGCAAATATAGATGTGCGGGAGGTAGACATAATTCTAGTTTAATATCCTTCTTGGAGACAGGAGAGTAGAGAGAGAACCCCCTGCCAGGGCCCTCCTCCTGCTCCTTTTAAAAGTGGAAATCATAGTGTCCCTTGGTGATGTGGAATGGGAATCTCCAGATACCAGATTTTCTCTACCTAAATATATCTCTACAGGGATTGCACTGGGTTCCTTTGGCTCTGATTAAACCCTGTGACACAAGCCAACCTCTATTAGATGAGGTATATCAAATCTAAGAAGATGACATTTAGTAGAGAAATTGTAGTCTTACACTTGAATTAAAATAACTAACAATTTTATAATAAGGCATGGTAGGGGAGGTGGGAAGAGAGAACAACTCATATGAGAAAAACCTAGGAGGTTTAGATGTCTACACACTCAATATGAGTCAACAGTGAAACATGGCCACTACAAAGCTAACTCCAACACAAGCTGCATTAATCACAGTGTCTAAAACGAGGAGATAATGACTCCACTGATGAGACCACATCTGGGATCAGCTTTAAGTGCTACAATCCTAGGAAAGACATTGATGAACCAGAGAATTACAGAGGAGACCAACTAGTACAGGAAAAAATATTAAAGATAGTATTATATAAGGATTAATTGAAGGAATTTGAAATCTTTAGCCTAGACTTGCAGGGCTGCTTTAACTTTTTTCTACTCACAACCCATTTTCGCCTTTTGGTAGCATTTATTGGCAGTGTGTAGCTTGAGGGCATGAGTGGTGCAAAATGGACATGCTTTGTGTTCAGAGCCAAGATGGCAGTGAGGTTGCTTGATGCAACGCGGGCAAGTGCTGTCATTGATGAAACACCTTGGATTCATTACACTTTTGATTTTGAATTAATTTTTGGTCTTTGAGCATTCAGAAACCTTTTACTGTTGCCAGATTATATGGGGTCACAACCCACAGTTTAAGGCTAGAGAAAAGAAGACTTGGTGGCAGTGGGAGGGGATGGAGGGAGAAGCATTCATAGTTGCTTTCTTTTAAGTATTTGAAGGACTATCGTGGGCAGCTAGGTGGTGCAGTGGGTTTGAATGCCTGGAGTCAGGAAGACCTGAGTTCAAATCTAACCTCAGATAATTCCTAGCTATGTGAACCTGGGCAAATCACTTAACTCTGTTTGCCTCAGTTTCCTCATCTGTAAAATGAGGTAGAGAAGGAAATGACAAACCACTCCAGTATTGTTGCCTAGAAGACCCCAAAAGGGGTATAGAGAGTAGGATACAATTGAAAATACTAAACAACAGCAATAGTAACATATGGAAGAGGGATTAACTTTCTTTCGCTTGGCCTCTGAGGACAGAAATAGGAGAGAACTAGGATAGCCATTACAGAAAGGCAGATAATGGAAGGAAAAACTCTCAGTACTTAGAGTCATTATGCTAACACTTAGAAATATGTATCCCTTGTCTCCAAATAAATAGGCTTGGCCCTCTGGTATACAATACACAGTAGTAAATGACCATAGTAATATAGTATTTGATAAACCCAAAGTTACACGTTTTTGGGGTAAGAAATCACTGTTTAACAAAAATTGCTGGGAAAAATGGAGAGCAGTTTGGTAGAAATTAGGCATAGACCAACATCTAATCCCATATACCAAGATAAAGTCAAAATAAATAAATGATTTAGACATAAAGTTTGATATCTTAAGTAATAAAAGTCCTTTGGGTTTACTACATTAAAAAAAATTAAAAGGGATATAATTGGATACATAGATAGTTGGGATTCACAAACAGAATTTCTTTCTACTTCAAATATTCATTTGGCTAGCATGAAAAGTTCACTTTTCAATATTTGAAAATCCTGTTGCAGTAGCTTTATTTAGGGGACATAGCTTCCTAGTTCCCTCCCAAATTGAATCTTGAAGAAAAAAAAAATCTCTAGGTCTAGGAATCATAGAAATCAATGCTTCAGGATAGTAAATAAGCTCTATCCTTTTCACATTATTTTGAAAGCACCACCTAAGATACCAGTACAAGATAAAGGATCTATAAAGTTGACTATATCATATTTTAGACAAAATAACTTCTGTTCCTTTAAGATTCAGAGGGTAGGGAAGACTTAATAGTAACATGGTCAGTGGGGTAATAAATTAAATTCACATGGCAGATCTCATTGTCCTTGACCAAGGAATGTTAGAGAACACATTTCCAGTGAATGAAAAAAAAATCCTCAGAAAGAGAGACCAGTAACAGAACATTAAAGGAAAAGTTACAGTTCCAAAATCCTGATTCCAGCATAAATGGCACGTCCGGGTTCTCAGTCATTCTCCCTTGGTAATTTCCATACCAAATGTGCAACATCTTACAGGCCAAAATGAGAGCTGTTAAGACCAAAAAGGCTGAGACTTAACTTTTTCCCCCCTGGGGAAGAAGAAAGAAGGAAAAAAAAAACATACTGTTGAAAATTCTTTTCAATAAAAGTTATTGTAATTTTAGTTTAGCATCTGTTGAGTGAAGCTGTAAAGAACACAGATAAGCATGGTCTTTTCTTAGGAATATGGCGTTCTGCACTCACTGCTTGTAGACAAATTCTCTTTATTAGACTGACAATCAATAATGTTGATTATAATAATAATAACATCATTGGCAGAGGAAGCGAAATACAAGCAGAGATAATGTGGCACAATGAAAAGAACCTCAAAGTAGGAACTGAGGGATACATGGATACTATTCCTAGCTGCAAATTTCCTAGCTTTTTTTACTTTGGACCATTCATCTCATCTATCAGGCAGTTTCTATGTAAACAAATCATGATTAGTTCTACCACTACTACTACTACTACTACTACTACTACTACTGCTACTACTATCACTACTACTACTACTACTACCACCAGTACTACTACTACTACCACCACCACTACTACTACTACTACTGCCGCTGCTGCTGCTCCTGATAGCTCACATTTACAAAGCACTTTCTAGTTCCCAAAATACTTTTCTTTTATAACGACCCTGTGAGGGAGGCAGTGTAAGTATTATTCCCATTTTATAGGGTGACAAAACAGAGGCTCATGGAGATGAAGTAATTTACTCAAGAATACAAAACTAGCTAAAGTGCCAGACTTGAAGGTAAGTTAACTAACTTCTGGTTCAGAGTTCTTTCTACTACACCATTTTTTTCTAGTTTTAAAAGAACCATAAGATTGCATTTTGTTCTATGACTCAATATATAAAATCCCTGAACAACAGGCACAGAAGTATCTTATATTCTGTAAATACCTCAGTCACTTTTGTGGCTGTGAGGATGTTGCCTAGTGAAGGAAACTATCTGGGAAAGCCTCTGTTCCTTTCATGTGTTTTTATCAAGGATACAATCAATGCAAGCAGACCATTCTCATAAAAACTTTATAGGAATGTGAAAGTTGGCATAGAGGTCTTGGAAGAGTGAGGAAATCAAAACTTTTTTTTTTTACCAGCTTTGATTCACTCATTTTCATAACACTGTAACATGACTAGTAATACCCATTTTACAGCTAGAGAAACTGAGGCAGAAAAAGCCACCTTATTCTTCTATGTTCACGGAATCTGAACACATCCTGGGTTTCTTAATAGCAAATATCAAACTCTATGTACTAAAACATACTTTGCACAGTAGCTCGGCTTCCCTTGGATTTCATTTTCAACAGTGATAACTTATAAATTTAACTGATTTCATTTTGTCTTGCACAAGAACCCCCACAAGGCCCCTTCCAGCCCCCAATCCTGTTTCTCCAGCCATGGTTTGGAATGCTTTTCTTTGTTAACCTAAAAGTAAATGTGATGCAGGTGTGAGTCCCATGCTGGGTAGGATTAGAATGCCATGCTGCCAGGAACCTCTGGGGAACTCCTCCTTCAGTTTTCCATTACAGGCAGGTGAAACAAGCTGGGATCATAAGAAATGATAGGAGAAGACCTTAAATTCCAGGAAATAGTGTTAGGGGCATTGGGAATCTCTTGGAGTTTTGGTAAATGGAAGCCTGAAGAGCTGAAATCCAGGACTGGAGATACAGTCTAATAGTGCAGGAGACCTGAACTTCAAGAAGAAAAAATGAATCAAGTTTAATGGAGATTGTTTTGAGGGCCAAAATAACAGATCTGGGGCTCAAGAATCTGCTAGAAGCCAGGGGGTCATCATTACCATTTCCATTTTTACAAGTGGGAAAATTGGAGGTTGAGATCTGCTTGCATAATATCCAGTAAAAAAGATTATCCTTTTTTTCCCTCATCTCCTTGGTTAGTTCCAGGAAGAAAAAATGGCGGGGGTTTTTTCTTTAGTTTTCAGTCCTTATTTTTATTTATCAAATCATCCCAAATTTTAGGTAAAAACACGAGACATGAGACAGCAGGAGCTCAGAAGCCAATCTCCCCATTAAAAATTTTGTCCTTTATAAAAATTATGGGGGAGAAGAATGACAAAAAAACGCCAACAAAAACTCCTAGAGCAGCAAAAGCCCCATGGATGCCTTGAGTGAGGCATCAGGGAATTTACAAAGGCCAAGCAACTCAGCTGGCCTCAGGAATGCACACGTCTGAGTCATTTCCCTAAAACCATCTGGGGAACATCATTTCCATATATCCAGAGTTGTAAGCCATCCAATACCTATCATTTTCAGTGGGCAAGAGCAGAGGAAAGGAGTGCGTGAGGGTTCATCCATTCAGGATCACAGATCTTTTTGTACCTTCAGAATCTGAAGTCTAGATCCTTTTGGATTTCTTTAGGTGTAAAATCCTCTCAGTGATAGTTGTGGGTTTTTTTTTTTATTGTTTGTGTTTTTGGTTGGTTGGATTTATCTCAAATTCTGCTCTCTGTGGAAATGAAGAGTCTGAGGTATTTCTAGGGTGAGGAGATTAAGCAAGACAAAGATGTCACAATAGAGGCTTACAGTGGGAACCGGAAGAGAGAAAGGCAATTTCAGTTCACCTGCTACTTTTTAAAAAAAAAAAATTACTTGGATTATAGCTCCATGCCAAATAATACATATGATATGGATTTAAATACCTTCCACGTGCAAGTAAAACATCTCATCCTGAAGGGTCTCCTACTTGTAAAGAACACATCCCTCAAATCATTCTAACCTTAGATTCTGTGGCATACTTTGACATTAGCAAATGTTTATCAAATATCTAAAATAAAGTAGAGAGCAGAGGTAGTGTCAAGTAGTGACGAGAGTTCTGGGCTTAGATTAGGAAGACCTGAGTTCAAATTCCACCCCTAGATACTAGCTGAGTGACCCTGGGCAAGATTCTAAATGTCTATGTGTAGGCAGCTACCTCAGACTTCCTACTAAGTCCTAAGTGAAGAGAATTCCTTTGCACTTTGGTATATCACAAAATAATATTCATTTCTGTTATTAGCAGTTAGGTGATATAGTCCATAGAGTGTTGAATTTGGAATGATGAGGACCAGAGTTTGAATCCAGCCTCAGGCATTTCCTAGTCATGGGACCCTTACTCTTACAATATCTCAGTTTTCTCATCTATAAAATGAGAATAATAATAGCACCTGCTTCCCAAAGTTGGGGAGATCAAATGATATAACACATAGAGCACTTTGCATCCTTTAAAGTGTTATATAAATAGTCACTAGTATTAGTTATTATTTCTCATTCCCAGTCAAAAATCCTAGACAAGTTGAATTGGAGTTCAGTGACAAGAGATTCTCTTCTGCCTAATTACTTGTAAGATTTTTTTTTTTTATTAAATCACTGGTGTTTGAAGATTACCTTTCTGGGGGAAGCTAAGTTGGGGTTCCTCTTTGATATCATCTGTTAAATTTTACTAATCTGTACTTTGTCCTCTGTTTTTAGTACTTCCAGAAATTTTCTCATGTATTTCCTGAAATATGACATTCAGACTTTGCTTCTGGAGAAACAATAATTTTCAGATTATCTCACTGATTGCTATCTTCTAGCTCTTACCTTCACTTGTAGGGGTGGGAATGGGGTCTGATCTACCAGTTGTATAGTTTCTTTATTTTGGTTTGTCATTTTCTTATAGTCAGGAAGACCCGAGTTCAAACCCTGCTACATTAGCTGTGTGACCCTGGGCAAATCATTAATCTCTCTGTGCCTCAGTTTCCTCATCTGTAAAATGGGGATAATAATAGCATTCACTTCCTGGGGTGGTTGTGAGGATCAAGTGAGATAACATATGTGAAGTGCTTTGCAAGTATTTAAACACTTTATAAATGCTACTTATTATTGTCTATGTGTTGTGCCTCATTCTCACAATATGATTAGCCCACCTCCTTTTCCACTCACATATGGCCACAGCAATGTCTTTTATGCTGTTTCTTCTAAACAAGTCATTGTTGGCAAAATGCTGCTGTCTACTGGTACTCATCATGCATCTTCCATCGCTTTCTGTATAATCTATGATTTTGAGTCTTCTAAAATCATGCTGTTTAATGATTTGTAGTCATTTACTATCACTTGGAAGAATAATGACATTAAAGAAATGTGATTTTAAGAAAGGGAAGATCTGGGGATATTGGAAAGAGTGGTCCATTTTCCAAAATGTGATCTATCCCAACCTCTTTTTTTTTTATTCGTCAGTACCTAGCTCTAGTCACTTCAGCACATCTAGACACTGGGGACAATCTGTTTAGAGGCACAGAGACAAGTGACCAATCCTGGAATATTGTTTTTAATTCTGGGAATTGTATTTTAGGAAGGACATTGACAAGAAGGAGCATATCTAGAAGGAGGGTAAAGGGATTTAAGAAGATAAAGCCAAGACAAGCAGCCATTGGTAACCAAATATGTTGAGAAGAATTTTGTGCTAGAGACAATACAATTTTAAAGGTATAGCTTTGATTTTTTTTTTTAACTATCTCAAGGAGAAGTATATTCCGAAAGAATGGAAAATCTTACCTCCTTCTCCACAAAAAGGTGATTGAAATATCAGCCACTATTGATATAGGCGCAAGTTCCGTCAGTTAATAAACATTAAGCACCTACTATGTTTCAGGCATTGTGCTAAACACTAGGATACAAATATGAAAAATAAAGATATTCTTTGCCCTCAAGAAGTTTAAAATCTACCGGGAGAAGACAACACATAAAATAAAACTGAAAAGCTGGGCTGGAGGAGGAAAGTCTAATGGAGAGGGGCATGACTGAAAAGTCAAAGAAATTCGAAAGGAGTGCAGCTAGGTGGTAAGTGAGGACATGGCTGTCCTGGGTGCCCTCCTAAAATTGAAGTTTTGGAATTCATAGCTCCATTCTCCAATCAGAAGGGCAGAGGCTACTGTGGGGGTAGCAAGGCTGATTTGATATTGCAGGATGATAAGATTTCCCAGTGTTCCTGGGGGCATGGTACAGAAATCAAAGAAATCCAAAAGGACTGTAGCAGGTGGGAAATGAGGAAATGACTCTCCAAGCCGAACATTTTCTCTATGAAAATATAAGAAGGGGATAGAGAGGTTTTGAAAATATTTTCTATAGCAGGCATGCTTTTATGGTTATACAACTAGGAACTGTATTTTTTCTTTATTGATTTTTTTAAAAAGTATTTTACCTGGTAGAACAAAACGCAGTCTCAGGTCAGACAATGTGTCTTGCACATGTATATTAAAATCATCCATAGCTCTGTGTTAGAGGTGATTATAGAGACAATCTTATCTGATGATCTGTTGAGTATCACCAGCAAGCAATACATATAATAAAGCAATATATTCACCTGAAATATTTATTAGTGCCATTCAAGATCTCCCATGCAAAGTCCAAACAAAAGAATTCCCTGCTCAAGGGAATGTTTTTTTCAAGTATTCTAGCGCATAGCAGACACAATATTAATTTCATTAGTAGTATTAAGTTGTGAAAGCAGGGGATTGTTTCATTTTTACATTTGTACTTTCAGCACCTAGCTCAGAATCTAGCACATAGTAAGCATATATTAGTAATAAATACTGGTGAATTGATCATTTGATTGATGTCTTTTTCATGTAACTCAAAGCAATCAAAAAGATTGTTTTGACTATTAGCAGTGGAAAAAAAAGGTGGGGGGGGGGAGTGAAAAACACAGATTGCCCAGGTTATGGCATTAAGTTGATTGGGCAGTCTATTACATTTATCTTTCATAATTTATGTTTTGGACAGGTGCTGCAAATGAAGAAAGCACTGAGGTCAGAATTGACTAAAAAGAAATTTTGGACAGTAATAGTCCAGATGGTTGGTAATGAAGATGTAAAGTAGGGAGGTAGTAGTGGGAATGAATAGAGAAAGGGTGAAAGAAATGATAGCATTGAGAGGTAGAATTGGTAGAACTTGGCAATCGATTGGAGGTGGGAGAGAAGGAAAGAGAATTGTCAAAAGTTACTCACAAGAGGAGTACTCGTAGTATAGCTTGCATTATAAAGATATATACCAAATTATTTGTTGCCCTGTATTTATTAACTACCTTCCATATATATATCTAACAGGAGTTTGAATTCTGATTGAAGTGAAAAAAGCAGATATAAACACAAAACAGCTTTATCTTTTGTATTTCTCTTGGCAGCCAGTTCAGCAAGTGGGTTCATATGCTCATTAACTATTGATTGAGTGATTATTTGAGTGAAAGTATCTTAGGCTTGGAGAGAGGTTAAGCATCTTCCTTTGCATTTCTTCTGAAAGATAACACTTTTTCTGTACAGAGCTAATTGTTTCATAGCAACCATGATAGTGTCCCATAGAAATCAGCCCCAAACCAATTTACAGAAAGCATTATAAAGGAAAGAACATTAAACTG
Source organism: Vombatus ursinus (assembly GCF_900497805.2). Classification (NCBI taxonomy): domain Eukaryota; kingdom Metazoa; phylum Chordata; class Mammalia; order Diprotodontia; family Vombatidae; genus Vombatus; species Vombatus ursinus. The sequence goes on from NW_020952060.1 coordinate 11,517, forward strand.
ACAATCAATAGATTTGGACTGCATTCCAGGCTCTGTCCAGGCTCACATTCCTTCACAAGCTTGGAAAAGTCAGGTCACCTCTTTAGACCTTAGTTACTTCATCTGTCAAATAAGGGCATTGGACCAGAAAGTTTCTAAAGTCCCTTCCATTTCTGTGATCATATGATTCTTATGATGATTTAGGGGAACACACAAGCCAAGGGCTATCCAAGATTATTATTCCAGCAAGTCTCTATGTGTGACCCTACTGAGTTTCTAGTGAGACTTTCTTGAGTGCAATTACTTCTATTTTTGTCTCCCTAAGATTATGCATTTCAGAGAAAATGCTGACCTGCACTGGAAAGGTAGTATCTTCTTCTGGGAGTTCCCTATACCAATCTCATATCTCTATCTTCAGTGCCTAGGACAGGGCCTTGTTTAATAAATGGTTGTTGATGGGTTGATTGATTCTAAGTGGTATTCTATGGTCCAGGGATAGGGAACCTGCAGCCTCCAGGCCACATGTGGCCCTCTAAGTCCTCAGGAGCAGTCCTTTGATTGAATCCAAACTTCACAGAACAAATCCTTTTATTAAGGGGATTTGGATTCAATCAAAGGGACACACTTGAGGACCTAGAGGGCCACATATGGCCTCAAGGCTGCAGGTTCCCTACCCCTGACTTAGACACTATTGTAGGAATTCCATTTGAAGCTTTTATGAGAATTATCATAGAAAAGACAGTGGTGATCTATTCCATCATCCTTAAGAAACATAAGTCATCGTGGTTAATTCAATTTATTATAGTACCTACCACATACCAAGCACTGTGCTAGACACTGAGTATCTGAGGACAAAAACAAAACAATTTCTGTCCTTAAGATGCATACCTTCTACTGGGAGGGAACAACATGGTCACAGGTAATTGAATACAAATGCAAAATAAAAACAAAATTGGAGCAGTTGAGTGAAGACTCTATGGAGGGATCACTGGTCTTGGAGTCAGGAAAACTTATCTTCCTGAGTACAAATCTGGCCTCGGATACTTCCTGGTTGTGTGACCCTGGACAAGTCACTTCACCCTGTTTGTCTCAGTTTCCTCATTCGTAAAATGAGCTGGAGAAGGATATGGCAAACCACTCCAGTATCTCTGCCAAGAAAACCCCAAATGGAGCCATGAAGACTAGGACACAACTGAAAATTGACTGAAACAAAAGACACAAACAAAATAATTTCAGAGTTGGAGAAAGCACTAATCAAGGAGAGGAAGAGGCAGGGATTGAGAAAGGTTTCATCTAGGAGGTGACATCTAAATTGAACCTTTGAAGTAGGGATCCACAGAAGTGGAGGTGGAGGGAGAGAACATTGAGGCATTGGGGACAAAAAGCACAGGGATGTCCTGTCATGAAAGAATAACAAGTGGGCCAGTTTGGTTGAAAATCTGAGGAAAAGAAAGGCTCAGAAACATTGCCCTGAAGATAACTAGGGGCCATTGACCTGAGGAACTGTCAAGCTACTTTTCAAAAAGTCTAGTTTCCCACTTGGGAAGATTAACGATAGAAAGTTAAAAAAAATGAAGACAATGAGGATTAATGCCTTTTATCTATTTTACAGTTGTCCTCAGACCTTTTAGAACTGTTTTAATGGGCAGTAATTTAAAACAAAAACAAAAACTACCTTTGGTGTTAATTCAATTCAGACATTTATTTTTTATCTCCTATAGAACCCTACATAGTGATCTTACTTAGAAGAAGAAATCAATAAATTAGTCCTTGCCCACAAGGAGTTTATAATGTAGTAAAGAGGATAAGACACATACATTTGATAAAATGTGATAAGGGAATGAAACAGGTATAGACAAGATACCATGAACATTCAGAAGAGGGAAAGATCATTTCCACCTGGAGGGATGAGAGAAGACCACATAGAGGAGGAGACAGCTGAGAAGGGTCTTGAAGGAGGAGTAAGAGTTCAACAAGTAGAGAAGGAGAAAGGTTTTCTAGCCTAGAGAATGGCACGATCAAAGATGCATAGGTGGGAAATCATGGCAGTGTTAGGGAACACTTGAGTAAGCTACCTTAGCTGCAACACAGATTATGAATGGAAATAGTGTGAGCAAAAACTAGAAAGGTTGGTTGGGGCCAGATTATGAAGGGTCTTGAAAGTCAGAATAGGGAGCTTGTAAGTTATGTGGTAAACAATTAGGGCATTTGGCATGAAAAGCCTTTGGGTGATGGAGTGACATGATCAAAGTTTTCCATTAGGGAAATTAATCTGCCCATGGTGGAAAGGATGGATTGGAAATCAGAAGGACAAGAGGCAGGAAGATGAGCTAGGCCATTAAAAAAGCCTGGGTGAAAGCAGTGAGTTGGGATTAGAAAAGAATGGATAGATGTGAGATAAAGTGCAGATGCAGAATTGATGGGAGTTGATGACTAACACCCTTCTCTCTTTTATTTCCCAAGTCTAAGCAAAGGTCATGCCAAGGTTTCAGGTCTACTAAACTAGGGGAATGATGGTACCATTAATAGAAACAGGAGAGCCAAGAAAAGGAGAAAAGGAATAGGTAGGGCTATGTTGAGTTTGAAGTGCCAGCTGGAAGTCCTGGGTGAAAGTCCATGTTTGGCAGGAGGGGGAATCTGGGCTAGAAATATGGATTCATTTTTTTTCAAGCTATTATTTATAAGAAAAATATCACAATTAATTTTTTAAAAATTTCCTGCTACAGCAATTGAGAAATTAGATTCTAGATGATTTAAGGTGGGGGGGGGGTGGAGGTTTCATGTGAATAGATATCTTCCCTTACTGCCCACTATTGCTAAGTTTAACAGGTGGGGAAGAGGCATCTCATCTCATCTGGAGATCTGAATCATTAGGAATAATTCATTTATAAATTTCAGAGGATGTTTCCCACGGTATTGTTAGAATAATGTCTCAACTTCAGTAGGGGAGGAGGAGAAGAGAGAGGGGTGCTCCAGTAGGATTAGAGCTGGAATGTAATATTCTTTATATCTAGGAAAATGTTTCCTCTAACCCAGCCAAAATGGAGACCTCAGAATGACTCTGGGACATTGATGAAGGTCTCAGACTTCACTAGAGTGAACTATGGAGGGGCCATGTCACTGGACTTGACACATGGGTTTGGTATTTAAAAACCGCAAAGACAGAATGCGATTACTGGCCACAATAGGACAAGATAGATCCCCTCTGATTATTGCTCTTCACCCAACACTTTTCTTGCTGCCAAGTACAGTATTATAAATCACTTGGTGATCATTCTTCATATGTTCCCCAGATTGCAATTCATTTTCCCAAGCATCCATTTATTCCACATTGCTGGACCTTGGGACCAGAGTAAGAGATTAAAACCATCCCTATCTCCTTCAGAGCTTTAATATCTACATTGCTCAATCTCTGTATTTGTGCTAGATGCCAGATGTAGGAATGGTTTTTACCACTGTCAAAAGTTTTCATTCTTCTCTGCCCCACCCTAATTTGACCTCTTTGTCTTTTAAAAAAATTTAGTATTTTATTTTTCTCCAATTACATGTAAAAACAATTTTCAACATTTGTTTTTAAAGTTGAGTTCCAAATTCTCTCCCTTCCTCCTCACCCCCCTCATTGAGAAGGCAAGCAATTTGATATAGATTATACATGTGTTGTCATGTACCACATATTTCCATATTAATCATATTGTAAGAGAAAACATAGACCAAAATTAAAAAAACCCCAAAAAATATAAAATAAAAAATGCTTCAGTCTGTATTCAGATTCCATCAATTCATTCTCTAGGAGTGGATAGCATTTTTCATCATAAGTCCTTCAGAGTTGTCTTGGATCATTGTATTGCTGAGAACAGTTAAGTTATTCATAGTTGATGATCTTATGATATTGCTGTTATTGTGCACCATTTTCTCCAGGTTCTACTCATTTATTTCACTCTGAATCAGTTCATATAAGTATTTCTAGGTTTTTCTGAGAGCATCTAGCTCATCATTTGTTATAGCCAACAGTATTCCATCACAATCATATAACACACCTCATTCAGCCATTCCCCAATTGATGGGCATCTTCTCGATTTTCAATTCTTTGCCACCAGGAAAGAGCTGCTATAAATATTTTTGTACATATAGATTCTTTTCCTTTTTGTTTTTTATTTCTTTTGGGATACAGATGTAGTAGCAGTATTGCTAGGTCAATGAGTATGCATGATTTTATAGACCTTTAGGCATGGTTTCCAATTGCTCTACATAATGGTTGAATCAGTTCACAACTCCACTGTATTAGTGTCTCAATTTTCCCTCATCCCCTCTAACATTTGTCACTTCCTTTTTCCATCCTATTAGCCATTCTAAGAGGTATAATGGAGTACCTCAGAGTGTTTTAACCTTCATTTCTCCAATCAATAATGATTTAGAGCATTTTCTTATATGGCTGTAGACAGCTTTGATAACTTCATCTGAAAACTGACTGTTCATAATTTATTAATTGTGGAATGGCTCTTATTCCCATAAATTTGACTCATTTCTCTATATATTTGAGAGATGAGGACTTTACCAAAGAAACTTACTTCAAATTTTTTTCTCACGGTTGTAATTGCTAACTGTATTTCTCTCCATCCTATTTCCCCCATTTATTCTATTCTGTATCTCCTTTCACCCTGTCCCTCCACAAAAATATTTTACTTCTGACTACCACTTCCCTCAATCCACCTTCACTTCTATGAGTACCCCCCCCTTCTCTTATCCCCTTCCCTTCCTACTTTCTTATAGAGTAAGATAGATTTCTATATCCAATTGAGTGTTTATGGTATTCTCTCTTTGAGCTGATCCTGATGAGAGTAAGGTTCAAGCACTTCCCATCACCTCCCCCATCTTCCCCTTCACTGTATAAGCTCTTTTGTGCCTCTTTATGTCAGATAACTTACCCCATTCTACCTCTCCCTTTCCTTTACTCCCAGTGCATTTCTCTTTCTCATCCTTTAATTTTATTTTTAAAGATATTATCCCATCATATTCAACTCATACCTGTGCCCTCTGTCTATACATACTCCTTCTAACTGCCCTAATAAAGAGAAAGTTCTTCTGACTTATGAGTATCATCTTCCCGTGTAGGAATGTAAACAGTTTAACCTTGTTAAGTGTCCCATGATTTCCCTTTCCTGTTTACCTTTTTTATGCTTCTCTTGAATCCTATATTTGAAAGTCATTTTTTTTTTATTCAGCTCTGGTATTTTCATCAGGAATGCTTGAAAATCTTCAATTTCATTGAATGGCCTTTTTTTACCCTGAAGGATTATACTCCTTTTTGCTGGGCAAGTGATTCTTTAATTGCAATCCTAACTCCTTTGACCTCCAGAATATCATATTCCAAACCCTCTGATCCTTTAATGTAGAAGTTGCTAAATCTTGTGTTATCCAGACTGTGGCTCCATGATACTTGAATTGTTTCTTTCTGACTGCTTGCATATTTTCTCCTTGAACTAGGAGCTCTAGAATTTGGCTATAATATTTCTGGGAGTTTTCATTTTGGAATCTCTTTCAGGAAGTGATCAATGGATTCTTTCAATTTCTATTTTACCCTCTGGTTCTAGAATATCAGGGCAGTTTTCCTTGATAATTTCTTGACAGATGATGTCTAGGTTCTTTTCTTTTTTTTTTTTTAATCATGGCTTTCAGGAAGTCCATTAATTTCAAAATTATCTCTCCTGGATCTATTTTCCAGGCTAGTTGTTTTTCCAATGAGATATTTCATATTGTCTTCTATTTTTTCATTCTTTTGGTTTTGTCTTATTGTTTCTTGATGTTTCATAGAGTCATTAGCTTCCACTTGCTCAATTCTAATTTTTTAGGATTATTTTCTTCAATAAGGTTTTGTAGCTCCTTTTCCCTTTAGCCAATTCTATTTTTCAATAAATTCTTTTCATCATTGAATTTCTGTGCTTCTTTTTCCATTTGGCCAATTCTGCTTTTTAAGGAGTTCTTCTCTTCAGTGCTCTGGTCTATGAGCAACCACAAACACTCTTTTCTGCCCTGGAACTGTGATGAGGGTCCTTGCTCCTCTGCAGCCCCAAGCTCTGGTGTGCTAGTTCCTCCTCACCCTGGGACTGCCACCCGGGACTGTGACCCGGATCCAAGTGTGGGCAAAGCAACAAAGTCCTGCCCCAAGTGCCAATAAAGAGACCCCCATAATCTCCTTCTGACCAGTGGTTCAACTGTTTTACCATCTGTGGGCTGAGAGCTCTGGAAGCAACCACTGTTGCTGCTGATTCAGTCACTCCTGTAGCCTGCACCCAGTTTGCTGGGACTTGATCTGCACTGGCGTGGTCTGCACTGGACTGCACTCCACTCTCACCCTGGTGCAACAGACCTTCTCATTGTCTTTAAGCTAGATTTTCTGTCCTGTTTTTTTTTTTTTTCCTTTTCCATAAGCCCAAGTAAAATGCTATATTGTTTTTTTTTTTTCCCTGGTGAGGTCCAGCTCACTCACTCTGCCTAGTTCTATTTCCTTCAGAGCCAAAGATAGGCTGTTTGTAATGGTGGGGTTGGCTGGGCAGATTGCAAAGCAGAGTTAGATGCCAGATGTATTTGTTTATATGCCAGTGCCCAAGCAGAGGAGATGTGAGCTACAAAGTGAAGTTAATTGGCAGGTCATATTAACACATGCATTATTGTGCCCTTTTGGCTATGGAGATTGAAATCTTTCCACCTATTCCAACCTTATGGGGCAGGCAATGAATGACTGTTTAGTCCCATGAAGAAAAGCAAAATACGACTTTTTTGGTTTGGATATGAGCACATAATACGAAAGAGGGGTAAGCTTGTGTATTCTAAGATTTAAGCATAAGTGTTAAGTGGAGAGAGGGTTCAAATAACATCTTACAGAATATTACTGCTAATAGTATAAATATTTGAGTTTTCTCAGCCTGATAAGAATTATAGAATGATTCTCAAAAAGAATGTTTTGTCCTAAGATAGAATAAATAAAAAAGAAATAACAACAATATAGACCAGGGTGGGAATGAAAGGGATACAAAAGGGATACAAAAACTTACTTTAAACATAGAGGAAAGAGCATTTGAAGTTTAAGTGAAGTAAAGATACAGAAATATTACAGGGTCTTGCTTTGTTTGGGAAAAAGAATTTGTTAATGTCAGCAGGAAGAAATATGAGGTAAAAAGGAGTGAGGTGTCACATGTGTTTTCAAAAAACACCTAGCAGAGAACAAAAATTTTAAAAGGCTGGAGGATCCCTTCCAGGACACAGTAATAAATATCAGCCTCATAAAAACAGGCATTGCTCAAGATGGGTGGAAACAGGAAAATAATGAATTGCTTCAGGGCAGGTGGTGAACAGGGAGAAGTCAGGTACATGCATGCATGTGGGCTTCTATGCATAAGGAGACCACCGCATTCTCCAAAGCTCTTCTCTTTCCAAGCAGCAAATGAGTGTTAGGAAGAGTTCCAGCGAAAAGCCTATGGATCGTGTATCTGGCAGTAAGGTTTGAAGTGTGCACCTGGCAGACAACTCATCAATTCCACTCACATCTTGCCCTTTGGGGAATTCTAGCCCATCTTGGGAGGAGAATGCACTTGGCTTTACTCTCCACTGTCCAAAATCATGAGGGATTTCTGCCAGATTAACTGCTCTGATCTGTTCAGTCATTTTTCAGTCATGCCCTACTCTTTGTGCCCCCTTCTGGGGTTTTATCGGCAAAGATGGTGGAATGGTTTCCTACTTCCTTCTCTGCCCATTTTACAGATAAGGAAACTGAGGCAAACAGGGCTACGTGACTTGCCCAGGGTCACACAGCTTGGAAGTGTCTGAGGACTGATTTGAAGTCAGGAAAGAGTCTTCTTTACTCCAGGCTGGGCTCTCTATCCACTGAGCCACCTGGTTGCTCTGATCTACACCATTGCTAATGCAGGTCTCAGGATGTTCAGATCAGATTTGAGTTCAATTATAGGGTCATGAAGCTAGAGTTGTAAAGGACATGAAGGATCATCTAGTCAAACCTTTTTATTTTATAAATGAGGAAATTGTGCTCTATAGGGTAGAAATGACTTGTCCCAGTTTACGCAGAAAGTAAGACATAGAATCAGAATTCAAAACCAAGCCCCTTGACCCCAAATCTACATTCCCATCTTTTGCCTTCCACTTGTTCATTTTCCCCTTCCCTTCTCCCTAACCCGTTCCTTTCACCTTCCCTTCCCCCTCCTTCCTCTTGCCTTTTCTTTCTCAAAAACACCATTGCTGTCCTTTGTTATTACAGCACACTTCATTTTTAAATATATCCCTACTTACTCTCTTACCCAGTGAACCATCTCCTTGGAAAAAAAAAAAAATCAGTTCAATAAATCCAACCAACACATTGGCCATATGTGCAATATCCCACACCCACAGTCACCTGCAATGAAGGGAGCAAGGCACATTTTTTTCAACTCTTCTCCAGGGCCAAGATTGGTCATTATAATTACAAAATGTTCAGCTTTGTTTTCCAGTTAGTTTATATAAGCTGTAGTTATAATTTTACTCAATAAAGTAATATAGGAATACATAGATGAGAGAGAGAGAGAGAGAGAGAGAGAGAGAGAGAGAGAGAAGAGATCACTTTGGAGTAGAATAATCAGAGAAGGTTTCATGGAAGAGGAGAAACTTTATCTGGGCCTTGAAGGATGCAAAGTTAAAGAGTGAGGCTCTTTAAAAAAAAACCACTTTGAACATATTTTCTCCCCATGCATCTTTGCTTATAGAAATGATGAGCAAAGAAATTAATGTTTATTTCAGTGTGATGATCAAGAAACTAATCACAAGTGACAATGGAGTGAACATTATGATTAGAGAAAAATTGAGCTATGGTTTTAATCAGGGCTTGTTCTAGGATTTGAGATCTGGAGTCATTCAATTGATCAGTAAGCATTTATTAAATATCTATCATAGGCCAAGCATAGGTACTGCCAGTTACAAAAACAAAAGTGAAATGGTTCGCAGCCCTCAAATAGCTTACATTCCAATATGGGAGACAATGCACATGTATACAGTTTTATACAAAGCTCATGTGGAGTAGATCAAAGGTAACCTGGGGAAGTGAAGGGAGGTGCTACCAGTTGTGGGAACCAGGAAAGTCCTTCCTTGGAAAGTGGTCTTTGAGTTCTGAATGAAATGGAATATGTTTATAGCATGGGAGAGAGTCAATGCAATCTTCCAGAGATAAAAGATGGAATGTCATGCATGAGGAAGAACAGAAGGCCAGTTTGACCAAACTATAGAGGGTATATATGGGCTGGGAGGGAGGGCAGAGAGGATGCATAACATGTAAGAAGGCTGGAAGGTTGATTTGAGGATGAATTTTGTGCTGCCTGTTTCAGTTTTCACTGAAACCCTAGGCAGTGGTTGCTGGAGGTGATGAAATTGCTAGCTTCGGGTCTCTACTTTTAAATCATCATCTCCATGAAGAAAGCCTGGTGTTTTAACTTTAAAGGATGCAGCAATTTCCTCAGCAACCTTGTGAGCCAGTGAAATGACCACAACCTCATCTTGCAGAGGGTAACAAAGTAGAGATGAAATGATTTTTCCTGTATTCCAGACCCAGAATGGAACTCAAGTGCTAGAAATCCTTTTTTTTTTTTTATCTAACCCACTGCATTCTCTACCTCCTCCTGATTTTAACTGCACTGGTAACTGTAACAGTGTCCTCTAATTGGGCTGCATCACCTAAACTTGGCAAATAGGATATGCTTTATCTGTCAAACATGACCATTAAGCCATTTCTTATGTTGGTTTTCTGACTCTAATAATAAATTCTGCTAGCCTTTTGTTACTGTGGGGGTACATTCAGCTTTCTATGGTTTGGACCTTCTGCCTGGGTCTTACCCTTCTAACGCTGTTGACATTCTCTCCTACAGTAGATTTTTTGCTTATTTTGAGACTTGGGTATGATTTGCTATTACATTCAATCCATTCAATTCAACAACTATATATATTAAGTGCAAGGTACTATGCAGAATACCTAGAGGAATGATGAGTCCCTGCCCTCATGGGGCTTACAGTCTAGCTAGAGAGATGAGAAATGAACATAAATTTAAGACCAGGTAGCCAGCAAAAATGCAAACAAGAAGTACAAAGTACAATACAAATTCAGAAGAGGGAGAGGTAATGATCTGTGGCTGAAATCCTAGTTTCTACAAGAAGCCTTTCCTAGTCCCCCTTAATCCATGTGTCTTTCCTCTGAGATTATTTCCAATTTATCCTGTTTATATCTTGTTTGTACATAGTAGTTTGCATGCTGTCTCCCCCATTAGATTGTGAGTTCCTTGAAGATAAGCTCATTTCTCTTCCTAACACATTCGATGCCCCATCAAAATGGGTCTACTTGCTATATTTCACTTATAATATTACAAGTCCCACCTTCATACCTTTGCACAGGCTATCCTCCAAGCCTAGAACGTTCTCCATTCCCACTTGTACTTCTTGAAATATCAAAAATTTTTTTAAGGCTCAGCTCAAGGGATGTCTCTTCAAAAGGCTTTTCATCCAGTAATCAGTTCCACTTCCTAATCGCTGTGTATTTTTTTTTGTTTATATCCTGTATTTACTGATCTATAAACATGGTGTATACTTCAAGTAGAATGTAAGCTCCTTGAGGGTAGGGAATTTTGTATCCTTGTATTTGTATTCTTAGAGCCTAATATAGTGTCTGCCACATAGAGGATACTTGACAGTTCAGTGTCAAGCATTGATGAATTAATGGGTTGATGTCAACCTGGCAAAACATTGCCATTGAGATTTGTTCTTTTCTCTGTGCTGTTTAACATTTTTTACCAATGACATATAAAGACATTGAGGGCATACTCATCAAATTTTTAGATGGCACAAAGCTTGAAGGGATAGATAATACAATGGATGATAGAGTCAGACTGAGCTGAATCTATTCAGAAGAAATTTAAGAATAAATATAGAATCTTACACTAGGGTATAAAAAATCTAATTCACAAATGTAAGATATGGGGAGGTGGATAAAAAGCAGTTGTTCTGAAAAGTATCTGAGGATTTTAATTGACTAAGCTTAATATGAATCAGCAATGTAGCCAAAAAATCTGCTGCCATCTTGGGCTGCATTAAGAGAGACATAGCTTCTAGGGGCTAATAAGTGGTGTAGTGGATAAAGCACAGGGCCTGGAGTTAGGAAGAACTGAGTTCAAATCTGACCTCAGACACTTAGCTCTGTGCCCCTGGGCAAGTCAATTAACCCTGTTTGCCTCAGTTTCCTCATCTGTAAAATGAGTGGAGAAGAAAATGGCAAACCATTCTGGTATCTATGCTGAGAAAATGCTAAGTGGGGTCATGAAGAGTAGGACACGACTGAAACAAGTGAACAACAACAAAAGCTTCCAGGTGTAAGGAGAGGATAATCCTACTGCATGTAGCTCTCATCAGATTCATCTGGAGTATTGTATTCAGTTTTGTGCGTCATGGTTTAAGGAAAACATTGATAAGATGGAGAGTGTTCAGAGGACGGCAGGCAGGATGATGAAGAGTCCTGAACCCATGTAGTATAAAGATTGTTTGAAGGAACTGAGTACATTTAACCAGAAATAGAATGACCTTCAAGCATTTGGCAGGCTGTTACATGGAGAAGGAACTAGATTTTTTTTTCTCTTTGGTCCCTCAGGGCAGAACCAAGAGCAATGGATGGAAACTACAAGGAGGCAAATTTGGGCTTGATACTAGGCAAAACTTCATAACAATTTGAGCTGTTCCAAAGAGAAATGGGCTGTTTTGAGAAGCAGTGGGTTCTTCCTTCTTGGGGGTTTGCAAGCAAAGGAGAGGGGGCCATTTGTTGTGTTTGTCATAGTAGGAATTCCCTTTCTGAATATTTTGGATTAGATGATTGCTGAGGTCCAGTCAAACTCTCCACTTTTTTTTTCTTCTGTGAAACTGTTGTAGAATGATTAAAGCATGAAACAGGGACATATATTTGCCAGTGGTTTCCACCACTGTTAAGGAGGGCACCTAGCACAGCAGAATCCAAGATGAAGAGGGATTCCTTATACATGGTAAGAGCTTCCAGATTCTTTTGTTTGTGGATGAGATTGTGTTGATTATATCTGTTGTTATGTGTTGTGATGAGATTGTGTTGACTATATCATTGACTATATGTGTTGTGATGAGATTGTGTTGAGTATATCTGAAGCCCAGACCTTTACAGAAATTACTGAATAATATTCATTACCATTCAAAATTTTGGATTATAATCCATGTTGGCTGATTGGCAATAGTATGCACACTGATGGGGACTTGTGCAGAACCCAGTCCTTTAGGGTAACCACCAGGACCCTGAGAGTAGTAGTAGCCACCTTCTGGGGAACCCACCAGTGCAAGTGGTGGTTGGGGGGTATTGTGGGAAGTGGAGTGGGGGGAGTAGCTCTAGAGGGAGCTATTCTTTTAAAAACAAACTGCACATAAGAGAAGCCTGCACTTTCTTATTCAAGCCTTTTTCTTGCTCATTTTTATACGTTGAGGTGTTGGTGTTTTGTAAATGATTGTTAAGTTCACAATAAGAAAAAAAAAACTTTTTAAAAAAGTTAAGTTGGGGCTGAGTTATGCAAGCCAAACAGGCAAATTTATATTTTATTTTCTGTATTTTCAGTCTCCTCTACCTTCCCTGGCTCTCTCTCAATCATATACCCCAAAAGTATTTTCTTC
>NW_020952061.1:0-9414 GCF_900497805.2 Vombatus ursinus
TCAGGAAGACTACTCTTCATGAGTTCAAATCTGGCCTCACACACTCACTAGCTGTATGACTCTGGGGAAGTCAATCAACCCTGTCTGCCTCAGTTTCCTCATCTATACAATGAGCTGGAGAAGAAAATGGCAAACCACTCCATTATCTTTACCAAGAAAACCACCAGTGGGGTCACAGAAAGTCAGACATGACTGAAACTGAAACTACTCAATAACAAAAAACCAAGTTCTTTTGGAAAGCTAGGTAACACAGTGGTTAGAGTGCCAGGTCTGGAATCAGGAAGACTACTCTTCATGAGTTCAAATCTGGCCTCACACACTCACTAGCTGTATGACTCTGGGGAAGTCAATCAACCCTGTCTGCCTCAGTTTCTTCATCTATAAAGTGAGCATTAGAAGGAATTGGCAAACTACTCCAGTATCTTTGCTAAGAAAACTCCAAATGCAGTCACAAAGAGTCAGACACAACTGAAAAACGAACGAATAACATTAAAGTAAGTACTTTTTGAATCAGTTTTGGTTAACTTGACTCGTTGATTTCCACATTATTCTCTGAGGTAATTTAGTCAACCATGATAAGTCAACCTCCATATCATTTGAAACTGTAATATCAGCCCTAATTCAACATATAGCATCTATTGTCACATTTTATCCTGTCTTCCCAATATATCCTCTTTCTTCCTTGACCACCTCTCTCACACACACATCCCCTTTCTCTCCACTCACACAAACACCACCTTATTACCTCTCTTCTGGACAAAAGCAAAGGACTTCTGCTTGTTATTCCAACCAAAAATCCCTCCCCACCTCCAATCATTTTTCCATTCACCTGACAAAGGGATCTTCCTGAAGCGATGGACGTCACTCTACAAATGTAAATCCACTCTAGTACTTATAAAATTAAACACATAATACTCTATTATTGCTCTCTTAAATCTGTTCCCACCTTACCTTTCCAAAATTCTTAAACCTTATACTTCTTCATTACCTCTCTGATCCAAGAGGCCTAGCCTCCCTTGGTGTTCCACTTAAAAAAAGATTCTACTGCCAGACTACATTTTGTATGGATTTTCCATCAGCTAATCCTAGACTATTCTGTTACTGGTCACCTTCTTGACTTGCCTGGTTTTAGTTCAACTCTCAGCTGAAATATTACCTTCCAAGAACAGCCTTTCACTGTAGCCCTCAATATTCATGTCATTCCTTCTCAGATTACCTTCTGCTCACCTTGTAGATATGCTGAGTGTCCACAGCATGTCGTCTCCATCCAATATTAACTCCTCAAGGTGAAGACTCTTTTGGCCATTCTTTGTCTCCGTACTATATAGCATACTGCCTGTGACCTAGTATGTATTGAATAAATGTTGATTGACTTGCTTGTTGATGGCACTATTAGTATCTGAGGCATCATCATTCTCCTCCCAATAAACCTGAAAGACAACTTCCATAACATTTGCAACTGTTTACTCAGTCTAACTTACACACAGCATCTACTGCCACATTTTATCCTTCTATCTTCCTAGTGTATCTTGGTTCTTCCTTGAGCTCATCTCTCACACACTCCCCCTTCTCTCCACTCAAACAGACACCACCCGGGTGTAAGGCCTCATTACCTGTCTTCTGGACACCAGTAAAGCCTTCTGCTTGTCTTCTCTACCTCAAATCACTTCTAGTCCAATCCATTTTCCATTCACCTGCCAAAGGAATCTCTCTAAAGCTCATGTCTGACCTTGTCAATCCCCTACTCTGTAAATACCAGCGCCTCCCTATTAACTCAAAGATCCAATATAAAAACCTCACTTTGGCTATGAATGTCTCCTCCACTTTTCTCCTTCCTACCTTTCCGTTCTGCTGACAATTTACACTGACCCATGGAGTCTTCGAACCAACCACACTGGCCTGCTCACTTTTCTTCCCAATGGTCACTGCTTCTCCAGATGCTACATTTGCTGTGGCTTTGTCCCTGGAATATTCTTGGTCTACTCTCTCTCTCTCTCTCTCCATGTCTGGGTCCTGGCTGTCCTGGCTTGCACGTCTCACCTAAAACACCCCCATCTGGAAGCGACCTTCCTTTCTCCCCTGAATCCTAGTGCCCTTCCCTCTCAGATGACCTATCATCTAACCTGCAGATATGATGCCTGAGGGGCCATTGCTGCTTGCTTGGTGTTCCCCTCCAATTACAATGTGAGTTTTTTGGGGTAAGGGCTCTTTGGGTCCTTCTGTTTCCACACTACTTAGCACATTGCTGGTTACCTAGTAGGTATTTATTGAAAAACGTTTGTTGACCTGAATTATTAATTTGCCTATTATTCTCGGGGCACCATCAGCCTCTTAGTCAACCTGGAGTACAGCTTCTGAATCATTTCCAACTGTTTGCTAAATCTGGCTCTACATATAGCACTTCTTACCACATCTTGTCCCAATATATCTTGAGAAACTCTCTCAGACAGATCCTCTTTTTTCCACTCACATAGACAACATCCCACTGAAAAGCCTCCTCACCAGCCCTTGGGACAAGAGCAACAGCCTTCTTCTTCTCCCTCGCTCACATCACTCCCAATTCCCAGACATTCACTGACAAAGTAATCTTGTTAAAGCTCGTGTTTAGCCATGTAACTCTATAAGAACAAATGGCTTCCTATTAACTATAAAATAAAGTTTTAAATACTCTGTTTGACTGTTAGTGCTCCCTCCATCCTTTGCTCCATCTGACCTTTCCAGTCTTCTTAAACCTTACCCCCCTCAATGATCTGTTTGATCTGACTAGACAAGGCTCCACTGGTATTCTTGCAAAAGGACCCGCTCATCCAAACTCTACATTTTCCATAGCTTTCCCCATCGCCTAGTCTTGGACCAATCTTTCTGGGTCACAGTCCCAGATTTCCTGGCTTGATTCAACTCTCCTTTAAAATAGCACCTTTGACTAAGGCCTTTCCCTCCCAGATCACCTTCCATCTTCCCTGTAGCTGGGCAGAGTATTCATAGTCCTTCCAGTCACAATGGGAGCATCCCCAGGAGTGGGACTTCTTTGGCCCTTCTTTCTTTCCACACTTCTGACCACACTGTCTATCACCTAGTAAGTTCTTATTGAATCGATGTTCCTTGACTCAACATGGTGATTTCCTATTATTCCCTGGGGCAACACCATCCTCCCAGTCAACCTGGGGGACAACGTCCATAGCAGTTGCACATGCTTACACAGTCTAACTCTACAGAGAGCACCTACTGCCATATTTTATTCTACCTTCTCAGTTTATCTTGTTTCTTCCTTGACCACATCTCTCAGACACATCCACTTCTGTCCATTCACCCAGACACTATGCCACTGCCTGATGTCTTCATTATCTCATCCTTGGACAAGAGCTATAATATTCTGTTTACTACACACAAACACACACAAACACACACAAACACACACACACACACACACACACACACACACACCACTCTCCATTTCAGTCCATTTTCCATTCACCTGACAAGGGGATCTTCCTAAACCTCATGTCTGACCATGTTATGCTATAATCACACATGGCTCCCTATTACCTACAAAATCAAATATAAAAGCCTCCTTTTGACTATTAACGCTCTCTCCAACCTGACCGCCACCTTACCTTTCCAATATTAGTAGACTTAATATTACACTCTGCTCTCTCTGATCCAACAAGGAAAGCCTCCCTTGGTATTCCTCCCAATGGACAGTCCATCTCCACACTCTACCTTTTCCATGACTTTCCCCATAACCTAGTCTTGGACTACTCTCTCTGTTTAGGCCACAGTCCCAGCTTTCCTGGCTCGCTTCAAATCTCAGAGAAAACATCACCTTCCAGAAACAGCCTTGCCCTGTCCTCCTCAATACTAAGGCCTTTCACTTTCAGTCTACCTTCTACTTGCCCTCTAGAGGTGATGGCTGAGTGTCTGTAGTTGCTTTCATGGTGTCCCCGCCTCCAATCACAATATGAACTGCCCAAGGATAAGGTCTCTTTTGGCCTTTCTCTCTTTCCATACTACTTAGCACATTGCCCGTCACCTAGTAAGTATTTATTGAATAAATATTTCTTGATTTATTGATTTCCCTATCATTATCTAGCATACTAAAATCCTCTCTATCATTTCCAACTGTTACTCCATCTAAGCCAACATAGCTTGTTTCGCCACATCTTGTCCTTTCAGTCTCTCCAATATATCTTCTTTCTTCCCTGACCACATCTCTCAGTTCCCTTCTCTCCACAACATCAGGAACTGCCCTTGCCTTTCTTTGTCTTTGCCTTTCCCATCACTCAGCATGTGGCCTGGCACAGAGGAGGCTCTAAATAAAGGCTGGTTGACTTGACTAGTTTCTTTCCCCAGGGCTCCAAGTCTTGTTTATTCTATCTCCACAGCATCTCTCTTCACAAATGTTTCATTCATTCATTCAGCCATCCATTCATGTTCTTCTATCCATCCATGCACACCAGCCCCCTTGCTGGTCCTTCCTCCTGACAGTCCACCTGTGGACTCTTTTCCTCTTTATTTGAAGCTATTTCTCCTATCACTTGCAGGATTTGTTATTTCTAGCTGGCCTCGTTCCATTTACTCACTAGGAGTCTCAGAGATTATACCATAGAGTGTATCTCTGACAGCTCTCTGTGGATTCTCTTTATTGGCTCTTTGTTTTCTACACTCAGAAGTTTGCCTAAATTTTATTTTATTATTTCTTCCATTATCATGTTTGAGGTTTTTTTGACTTGCCCTGTTGTTCTGAGGGACCTAGAATTGCCAAGATGTCTCTACATACATCAACTTCAAGATCAATGCTTTGTTTCTTTGGTTTAGTGCCTGGACACTTGTCACCCTGCAACATCAATCCTCCCCCGGGGCCTTCTCACCCTGGAACATTGTTCTACCATGCCAGCCTCTCATCCATTGGTGAATTCCTCCTGAGGCCTCTATTTGCAGGGAGGGGCCCAGGTTGCATAACCTCCATTCACTTTCTGGTTCTGTTTCTGACTTTCCAGACTTCAACACACTGTCTCAGCTACCATCTTACCCTCAAACCTCCACCCATCCCCCAACCTCCAAAGGCAGGGGCCTCCTTATGCTGGAACATCCATCCACTTTGGTGGCCTTCTCACCCTGGAACATCCCTCCACCGTGCTGTCCTCCTTCCACTATTCCTGAGGTCCTCCAAAGTTCTCCATTTTTAGGGATGGACCCAGGTCCCATGTCCTTGATTCCAATTCCAGCAATTTCTCTGAATTTCCAGATTTCAAAGCAATTTCCTCAATCTGGAACATCCATCCACTTTAGTGGTCTTCTCATGCTGGAACATCCCTTCACCATATTGACATCCTTTTGCCATTCCTGAGTTCTTCCAGGGGTCTCCATTTCAGGGAAGGGCCCAGGTCATATTGCCTTGATTCCACTTCTAACAGTGTTAATGAGCATCCAGGCTTCAACACAATGCCTCAGCTGTCGTCTCACCCTCGAACCTCTTCCAGTCACTGGGCCCTCCTCACACTCAAGCATCCCTCCACCATGGTGGCCTCCTTCTGCTATTCCTGAGGTCCTCCACGGCTCTCCATGCAAGGATGGACCCAGTCACATAACCTTGATTCCAATTTCAGCAGGGTTTCTGAATTTCCACTTTGACACAATGCCTCAGCTGTAGTGTCACCCACAAACCTCTTTCATTGCCTGGGGTCTCTTCACACTGGAACATCCATCACTTCAATGGTCTTCTCACCCTGGAACATCCCTCCACCAGGCTGGCCTCCTTTCACCATTTCTGAGTTCCTCCATGGGTCTCCACTTAAGGATGGATCCAGATCCCATAACCTTGATTCCACTTCCAGCAGTCTTTCTCAATTTCCAGACGTCAACCCAATGCCTCAGCAGTAGTCTCGTCCTCGAGCTTCTTCTAGTCACTGGACCTCCTCACCCTGGAACATCCATCCACTTTGGTGGCCTTCTCACCCTGAAACATCCCTCCACCATGGTGGCCTCCTTCTGCCATTCCTGAGGTCCTCCAAGGCTCTCCATTCAAAGATGGACTCAGGTCACATAACCTTGATTTCAATTCCAACAGGGTTTCTGAATTTCCAGATTTCAACACAGTGCCTCAGTTGTAGTATCACCCACAAACCTGTTTCATTGCCCGGGGCCTCTTCATGCTGGAACATCCATCCACTTTGGTGGCCTTCTCACCCTGGAACATCACTTCACGAGGCTGGCCTCCTTCTGCTATTCCTGAGGTCCTCCAAGGGTCTCCATTCCAGAGACAGGCCTAGGTTGCATAACTTTGATTGTATTTCCAAGAGTGCGTCTGAATTTCTAGAGTTCAACACAATCACTCAGCTGTAGCCTCACCTTAGAACCTTTCCTGTAGAGCCTGAGGACTCCTCACGCTGTAACATCCATCCACCTCAGTGACCTTCTCACCCTGGAACATCCCTCCACCAGGCTGGCCTCCTTCCACTATTCCTGAGGTCCTCCAAAGTTCTCCATTTTTAGGGATGGACCCAGGTCCCATGTCCTTGATTCCAATTCCATCAATTTCTCTGAATTTCCAGACATCAACCCAGTGCCTCAGCTGTAGCCTTGAACCTCTTCCAGTCCCTAGGACCTCCTCACACTGGAATATCCATCCACTTTGGTGGTCTTCTCACCCTGAAACATCCCTCCACCAGATGTTTCTGAGCTCCTCCATGGGTCTCCACTTAAGGATGAATCCAGATCCCATAACCTTGATTCCACTTCCAGCAGTCTTTCTTAATTTCCAGACGTCAACCCAGTGCCTCAGCTGTAGCCTCGTCCTTGAGCCTCTTCTAGTCACTGGACCTCCTCACCCTGGAACATCCATCCACTTTGGTAGCCTTCTCACCCTGAGAAGCCCTGGCCTCCTGCTGTCATTTTTGAGATCCTCCAAGGGTCTCCATTCCAGGGATGGGCGCAGGTTGCATAACTTTGATTCTATTTCCAGTAGTGCATCTGAATTTCTAGAGTTCAACACAATCACTCAGCTGTAGCCTCAAATAGGAGCCTTTCCCATAGTACCTGAGGACTCCTCATGCTGTAACGTCCATCCACTTCAGTGGCCTTTTCATGCTGGAACGTCCCTCCAACATGCCAACTTCCTTCTGCCGTTTCTGAAGTCCTCTATGAGTCTCCATTTCAGGGATGGGCCCAGGTAACAGAACCTTAATTCTAATTCCAGCAAGGTTTCTGAATTTCCAGACTCAAATGTAATGTCTCAGCTGTAGTCTCACCCTTGAACCTCTTTCATTGCCTGGGAACTCTTCACCCTGGAACGTCCCTCCAACGTGCCAACTTCCTTCTGCCATTTCTGAGGTCCTCCATGAGTCTCCATTTCAGGGACTGGCCCAGGTTGCATAACTTTGATTCTACTTCCAATAGTGTATCTGAATTTCCAGGCTTCAACCCAATCCCTGAGCTGTAGTGTTACCCATGAACCTCCTTCATTGCCTGGGGCCCTCTCCGTGCTGGAACAGCCATCTACTTTGGTGGCCTTCTCACCCTGGAACATCCTTACCTTGATTTCCTCCTTCTGCCATTTCTGAGGTCTTCCAGGGATCTCCATTTCAGGGATAGATCTAAGTCGCATTACCTTCTGTATCACCTGCAACTGTTTACTCAGTCTAACTATACAAATACATCTATTGCCACATTTTATCCTCTTTCTCTTCCCAATATACAGTTTTCACTTTACATAAATTTACATTACACAAGTTCTACTTCATGTAAAGAATTCTGAAAGAAATCCACATTCCAAAAACCACTAATGTTAACTTAACTGTGCTCTCGCTCTTTGCTCCTGCCCCTCAGCTCGGCGCTCTGTGACTTCTCGTGCCCCCACCAAAAAAAAAAAAGTGTAAAAAAACTCCTCCAACTGAAAGCAGAAGAACAAATCCGCATACTGCCAATGCTACCAGATGGGGGCTTGGCTTGAGACCTCCAGCACCAAGAGAGGAGACTCTTGTCCCACTCTGCTCAAGTGCTGTGGGTCCGGCCCTGCCCGTATGCCATCTGTCAGTGCTGAGGTGCCATGGATCTGGCCCCAGCCCCTGCGTGTTGCCCGTCCTTTCCTCTGTGTCTGATTCCCATCCCCATAGGTCGGCCTCCTACAGGTTCATCCTCTCAGTCTGGAAAGGCCCACACGAGGCTGGCATCAGCCCCAGCGTGTTCCTCCTTCTACTCTCTGTTCTCCGTTCCTACCTTACATGTGTCCTTGAACTGTGTGCTAGTCCCCTCCCTCAAGGGATGCGAAGCCACCTTTCTCCCTGACTCCCTCCCTCCCCTGTCCATGTCCACGGGAAAATTTGCATTACAGAAAAGTCTCATGTAGAAGGCTGCAGAAGGGTCCATTTACCTAAAGCAAGAACTTTCTGTATATTGTTTCTTGACGACGACTCTCAGATCCAAGCCAATCTCTTCAGTCACATAGACACCACCTCATGACCTCCTCTGGACAACAGCAATAGCCTCCTGCTTATTCTCCCTACCTCCAGTCACTCCCCATTCCAATCCTTTGTCCAGTCACTTAACAAAGGGATCTTCCTAGATTTCATGTCCGAGTGTTATTCTAGAAACAAAAGTGAATCTCTGTTACCTAAAATATCAAATACAAAATAATCTTTGCCTATTAATGTTCTCTCCAACCTGATCTTGTCAACATTCTTAGACCTTATGCTACTCCATGGTCTCTTTGATCCAACAAGCTTAGCCTTCCTTGGCGTTCCTATCAAAGGATATTTTATGTCCAGACATAACCTGCTGCATGAATTTCCCCATCACCTACACTTGGACTGCTCTGTCTTGGACTGTCACTGTCCCAGCATTCCTGTCTTGTTTTCCTGCTGGAAACAGCCTTTCCCTGTCCTCTCAAATACTAATGCCTTTCCCTCTCAGATTACCTTCCATTCATCCGTGAGATATGCTCAGTGGCCAGAGTTGCTTGCATGCTGTCATGTTCCAAATGCAATGTGATCTCCCCAAGAGTACAGACTCTGCTTCCATACTACTTAGCACATTTCCCGTCACCTAATACTTTGGGCAGCTAGGGGGTGCAGTGGATAGAGTGCCAGGTCTGGAATCAGGAAGACTACTCTTCATGAGTTCAAATCTGGCCCTACACACTCACTAGCTGTATGACTATGGGGAAGTCAATCAACCCTGTCTGCCTCAGTTTCTTCATCTATAAAATGAGCTGGAGAAGAAAATGGCAAACCACTCCATTATCTTTACCAAGAAAACCACCAGTGGGGTCACAGAAAGTCAGACATGACTGAAACTGAAACTACTCAATAACAAAAAACCAAGTTCTTTTGGAAAGCTAGGTAACACAGTGGTTAGAGTGCCAGGTCTGGAATCAGGAAGACTACTCTTCATGAGTTCAAATCTGGCCTCACACACTCA
>NW_020952062.1:0-1065 GCF_900497805.2 Vombatus ursinus
ATGCCCCTCCCAGCTCTGACCTCCCCTGTTCTAAGGCCCCTCCCAGCCCTGACATTCCCTATTCTGAGGCCCTCCCGTTCTGAGTCTCTGTTCTGAGTCCCTGTCCCAACCTTACATGCACCGTGCTCCCTCCCCCTGCTGACGTCCTCTAACTGCTTCCCTGGCTCCCAGGCTCCCGCAGATAGCAAAGCCAGAGAAGGCCGGGCTCATGTTTCAGGACAGACGGGTTGCCAGCATTCCCGGTGCACTGCATGGGAAGTGATACCAGATAATGGCCTTTCTATTCCAGTTGAAAACACTCATTTGGAGGGTTGTTTTTTGTTTTTTCAGAGAAACCACAATGGCCGTGTGTGGAGCCTCCGCCCGCTGGGGTTTCTCAGATTACTCCAAACTTTTTTTTTTTAATGTTTTTGCTTTATTTCTTCTCCCTCAAAGTTGGAGCAGCTTCAGGTTTTAAAATATGTTAGGGATAGAAGCAGAGTACTGTCATCCAGGGAGTCTGGCTTCAAAGCAGGTTTCGATTCTGGTCCAGGGAAGAGGCCTCGAGGGTCAGAGCCGGAGCCCACGCTTCCCCTTCCCTCCCCACTCTCCTCCGTTTGACAAGTGAGGAAACTGAGGCACCAGGGGGAAGAAGAACTTGCCAGAGAACCCAGCCAGTAACAGAGTCCTGTACAGAGAATTTGATGTTCCTGGCTGGTTTATTGTGGGGCCGTAGGTACAGAGCCAGGACTGTCCTCAGGGCCTAGAGAGGGCAGTGACTTGTCCAAGGTCACATGGTAGCCTGGTGCCCTGGAGGGAGGGCTGGTCTTGGAGACTGGAGCTCCAGACCTGGCCTTGGTACCCGGCGATGGGACCCTGGGCAGGTCCTTTAGACCCTCTGGGCCTCGGTTTCCTTCTCTATAAAATGAGGGTAATCATAGCACCTACTTCCCATACCTCATGCCATGCGCTTGTAAACCTTAAAAGGACTAGAGAGCGGCCACCTGTTTTATCATGGCACCTTGATAAGTCCCCTCCCAGCTCTGATGGCCCTCCCAGCTCTGACCTCCCCTGTTCTAAGGCCCC
>NW_020952063.1:0-1057 GCF_900497805.2 Vombatus ursinus
TGATCATTATTTTAATAATATTTTATGCTTTAAAATTTCTTTCTAATTAATAGGACATTGACTACTACTATAAGGACCAACCAAGGAACTACTAATTACATATTAAAACAACATAAATATATTTAATGTAATTCTTAACATCATATGCATACATAATTTTCATTCAATTTATGCACAATTTTGAGTAATGGCTTATGAACCAGGCACTTCTTGGTTTTTCTGATTCTTCATATATACTAGTATGACAGGTCAGTCTTCTATTATTATGTGCCTTCACAACTATTATGAGTTGATTGTTTTTTAAAATGCAGCATTTTATGAAAAATGTTTATTTGGGAATTTGGGGTACAATGTTATTTTATTGTGATAAGTGTGTATGTATGTATATATCACAAGTTGTTAAATGGTCTAGTTTATATTCTTACCAAAAAAATGCAACTTATTTAAAAATAATTCTTTTTCGTTTTCTCTTAAAGATCTCATAAAATTACAAAAGTTTAACATTCTGGTGAAAAAAATCAATCACATTTTGCAAGTAGTTTTTAAATATGTTATAAATAATTTTGAGTATGTTGTATTCTCAATTTCTTAAAAGTTGCAATATGAGAATATTTACTGCCATGTGAATTATGATCCTGTGATATATGATTATTTTAAACTTTTTATGTTCTTTTTTTATAAGTTATTTAAAAATAACTATTTTCTTTTTCTTTTCTATGTTCTATTTTTTATGGCAGGGACACATATTAGAATCCTTCCCATCCCTTAGAGCACACATCAGAAGACACCTCTTACAGGAAGCTTTCCCTGATCCCTTCACCAACTGAAAATGATTTCTCCTTCTTCAAATTCCTGATAATATTTTGTCATAATTTCTCTTTTGCTCTTAAAACATCCTACCTTGTATCCTACTTAAATGTCTTCTCTCATTTGATTATAAGCTTCCTGAGAATAGAGATTGTGTGGTTTTGCCTTAGCATCTAGCTATGTTTGTTGATTGACTCATTAATTGATTGATTAGTAGGTGCTTAAAAGTATTAGTTAAATCTAATGCCTA
>NW_020952064.1:0-1031 GCF_900497805.2 Vombatus ursinus
TAGGCATTAGATTTAACTAATACTTTTAAGCACCTACTAATCAATCAATTAATGAGTCAATCAACAAACATAGCTAGATGCTAAGGCAAAACCACACAATCTCTATTCTCAGGAAGCTTATAATCAAATGAGAGAAGACATTTAAGTAGGATACAAGGTAGGATGTTTTAAGAGCAAAAGAGAAATTATGACAAAATATTATCAGGAATTTGAAGAAGGAGAAATCATTTTCAGTTGGTGAAGGGATCAGGGAAAGCTTCCTGTAAGAGGTGTCTTCTGATGTGTGCTCTAAGGGATGGGAAGGATTCTAATATGTGTCCCTGCCATAAAAAATAGAACATAGAAAAGAAAAAGAAAATAGTTATTTTTAAATAACTTATAAAAAAAGAACATAAAAAGTTTAAAATAATCATATATCACAGGATCATAATTCACATGGCAGTAAATATTCTCATATTGCAACTTTTAAGAAATTGAGAATACAACATACTCAAAATTATTTATAACATATTTAAAAACTACTTGCAAAATGTGATTGATTTTTTTCACCAGAATGTTAAACTTTTGTAATTTTATGAGATCTTTAAGAGAAAACGAAAAAGAATTATTTTTAAATAAGTTGCATTTTTTTGGTAAGAATATAAACTAGACCATTTAACAACTTGTGATATATACATACATACACACTTATCACAATAAAATAACATTGTACCCCAAATTCCCAAATAAACATTTTTCATAAAATGCTGCATTTTAAAAAACAATCAACTCATAATAGTTGTGAAGGCACATAATAATAGAAGACTGACCTGTCATACTAGTATATATGAAGAATCAGAAAAACCAAGAAGTGCCTGGTTCATAAGCCATTACTCAAAATTGTGCATAAATTGAATGAAAATTATGTATGCATATGATGTTAAGAATTACATTAAATATATTTATGTTGTTTTAATATGTAATTAGTAGTTCCTTGGTTGGTCCTTATAGTAGTAGTCAATGTCCTATTAATTAGAAAGAAATTTTAAAGC
>NW_020952065.1:0-1301 GCF_900497805.2 Vombatus ursinus
AGTCTTCTGCATAGAGATGATAATTGAAATCATAAGAGCTGATGAAGTCGTCAAGTGAAAGAAAATAAAGAGATGAAAAGAGGGCCCAGGCCAGGGTCTTGGGATATACCCAGGGTTAAAGAATGTGGATGATAAGGCAGCAAAGGAGACTGAGAAGTAGCCAGAGAGGCGGGAGGAGAGTTCAAAGAGAACGTCACAAAACCCCGAAGAAGACAGAAAAGGAGCCTAATAATGTAGACTGAAGTGAATTGAGTTGAATTATGTAAACTTCATGACTCCCCCAATACCGAGCTCTGGATATTGTTAGTACTTAATAAATATTCCTTGAGTTGGATTGAATTGAGTTTTTGTCCTAGTTAGTTTGTTATTATTCTTTCTGGCCTCTCAGCTGGTTGCAAGGGTTTGGAACAGGTTTGAGAAACTCTTCGCACATACGCACAAGTGGGAGGCCAGAAAGAATAATAACAAACTAACTAGGACAAAAACTCAATTCAATCCAACTCAAGGAATATTTATTAAGTACTAACAATATCCAGAGCTCGGTATTGGGGGAGTCATGAAGTTTACATAATTCAACTCAATTCACTTCAGTCTACATTATTAGGCTCCTTTTCTGTCTTCTTCGGGGTTTTGTGACGTTCTCTTTGAACTCTCCTCCCGCCTCTCTGGCTACTTCTCAGTCTCCTTTGCTGCCTTATCATCCACATTCTTTAACCCTGGGTATATCCCAAGACCCTGGCCTGGGCCCTCTTTTCATCTCTTTATTTTCTTTCACTTGACGACTTCATCAGCTCTTATGATTTCAATTATCATCTCTATGCAGAAGACTGCCAGAAATTATACATATATGTGTTTGTGTTTATATTGATCTATATATCTGTATCTATATATACCTAAATATAAATACAATTTCTGGAAGTCTTCTGCATAGAGATGATAATTGAAATCATAAGAGCTGATGAAGTCGTCAAGTGAAAGAAAATAAAGAGATGAAAAGAGGGCCCAGGCCAGGGTCTTGGGATATACCCAGGGTTAAAGAATGTGGATGATAAGGCAGCAAAGGAGACTGAGAAGTAGCCAGAGAGGCGGGAGGAGAGTTCAAAGAGAACGTCACAAAACCCCGAAGAAGACAGAAAAGGAGCCTAATAATGTAGACTGAAGTGAATTGAGTTGAATTATGTAAACTTCATGACTCCCCCAATACCGAGCTCTGGATATTGTTAGTACTTAATAAATATTCCTTGAGTTGGATTGAATTGAGTTTTTGTCCTAGTTAGTTTGTTATTATTCTTTCTGGCCTC
>NW_020952066.1:0-1033 GCF_900497805.2 Vombatus ursinus
GTAAAATAAAAGTGTTGACTAGATGTTTCTTGAGGTCTATCAGTGGTAGAATTGTAGAAAAGGTAACAAAGGGTACTAGGCATGTTATACTTTTTAGATTTTCTGAAACATTTCAAAAGTCTTGGTGCAAAGCATGACCTAACCAAGCATTCTTATCCTGTATAATTCTTGTCCATATTCATCCATAAATCTGTTCTCCAATTCCCAGAGCATATATCCAATGTTCTGGAGATCTTCCTTTAGGCCTTTTTACATTTTGTGTTTACTATATGTTCCTTTGGGGTGGGGGCTTATGTCGTTTTTATTGCATCAAGTTTTAGAAATTGATCTAATGATCCGTATATGAAAAACTAAATGGATTAAAAAATACTAATTGTCCAGACTGTATTATGCACTTGGATGACCAGTCCACTGCATTAGTTTATTAGTACTGATCTCTAAGATAGGCTCTGTAGATGGAAAATGAATTGGGTCCAAAATAGAAGAAAATGAATTGATGATGTTTTGGGAATGGTACAGTATTTCGAATGCTCTCAGGTGCTTTCTAATGTAAAATGCCATCTGACCCTTCCCAAAACATCATCAATTCATTTTCTTCTATTTTGGACCCAATTCATTTTCCATCTACAGAGCCTATCTTAGAGATCAGTACTAATAAACTAATGCAGTGGACTGGTCATCCAAGTGCATAATACAGTCTGGACAATTAGTATTTTTTAATCCATTTAGTTTTTCATATACGGATCATTAGATCAATTTCTAAAACTTGATGCAATAAAAACGACATAAGCCCCCACCCCAAAGGAACATATAGTAAACACAAAATGTAAAAAGGCCTAAAGGAAGATCTCCAGAACATTGGATATATGCTCTGGGAATTGGAGAACAGATTTATGGATGAATATGGACAAGAATTATACAGGATAAGAATGCTTGGTTAGGTCATGCTTTGCACCAAGACTTTTGAAATGTTTCAGAAAATCTAAAAAGTATAACATGCCTAGTACCCTTTGTTACCTTTTCTACAATTCTA
>NW_020952067.1:0-1456 GCF_900497805.2 Vombatus ursinus
ATACCTCCAGGATGTAGGCGCTAGTACTTTCCCCATTTTACAGGTAAGCAAAATAAGATTAAATGTGTTGCCTTGGGTCACACAACAAGTTAATGACCAAAGTTAGATTTGAATGCAGGTCTTCCTAATAGCAGGTTACATGCTTTACCCCCCACATCACCAAACTACCAGGCTTAGGATCTGGAGGCCCTCAGCCCGTCACATACTGACTGTGTTCACATGGGCAAGTAACTTGCTCTCTATATAGAAATCCCAGGTCCAGACTATCCCTTTCTAGACCTGCCAGTAAGATGCTTAAAAGTTTTCAAGGAAATATACACAAACATGTATGGTATGTTTATATGGGTGTGCAATTAGACATATTTGTGTGTTATCTCTACATATATGTATATATACATAATACACATACACATACATATATAATACACACATACATACATATAAATATGCCTCAAAATACCTCAGAGTGAGTGACAGATATTAAAGGTTTTTATCACTCATTATTTTCCAATAAAGAGTTGATGAATGAATTTGTCAGGCCGAGTGACTTGGTGTCAGAAGACGGGATTAAATCCAAGACTCCAAGTATAACACTATTTACCGTATCTTGAAATTTTGAACCAGAAACCTGTGGAACTTTCCTCTTGTTATTTTAAATGGTTATTTAAAGAAATAATCATGAAAGGGAGAGGGGATTTAGAAGTCATACTTGGTTTATGCACCAAAGTACTCATAAGCATATAATAAACTCATTTCCTGGATATGTGTGGCCACGAGTACCATCAAGAACAAAAATAACAGTAAACATGGAGGAAGATGTAAGACAACATACAAGGACAGTTATGACTGAATGTGAATGAGAATTAGTGTCCAATAGAGTATGTGGCTGATTAATGTCAGCTTTCAAAAAAGGAATGTCAATTTCAGAGTCTTATAGGGAAATAATCCTAAGAACAGAGATAAAATTTGCAGAATTCTTGAAGTGACCCTGAGGTCACGATCATGGACCTCTTCCCTTCTGAAAGGACTTTATGTCACCTCAGGCATCCAGAGCTGGCCATGAGCCCTCTGCAGCAAGGGCAACCTTTTGAGCAACCTCTTGGAAGTCAGCAGCCTTTCCTTTCAGGAAGTCGTTTGTAAACATTATTAAAATCTATCATTTTTCCACCAAAGACATATAATTCTGTCCTTCTACATATTAATTGGGGAATTAGAAGGTAAGTATTCTTATCTGGAGCAAAACTAAGATCATTTGGGACCATTAGTTACATAGAAATGAAAGATCTTGCAATCAGAGACAGAGACAGAGAGAGACAGGGAGATAGAGAAATAGGGAGAAAGAGAAAGAAGAGAAGAAAGAGGAAGAGGAGGAAGAAGGAAGGAAGAAAAAAGAAAGAAAGGAAAAGAAGAAAAAAGAAAGAAGGAAAGAAAGAAAGAAAGAAGGAAAGAAAGAAAG
>NW_020952068.1:0-1457 GCF_900497805.2 Vombatus ursinus
ATACCTCCAGGATGTAGGCGCTAGTACTTTCCCCATTTTACAGGTAAAGCAAAATAAGATTAAATGTGTTGCCTTGGGTCACACAACAAGTTAATGACCAAAGTTAGATTTGAATGCAGGTCTTCCTAATAGCAGGTTACATGCTTTACCCCCCACATCACCAAACTACCAGGCTTAGGATCTGGAGGCCCTCAGCCCGTCACATACTGACTGTGTTCACATGGGCAAGTAACTTGCTCTCTATATAGAAATCCCAGGTCCAGACTATCCCTTTCTAGACCTGCCAGTAAGATGCTTAAAAGTTTTCAAGGAAATATACACAAACATGTATGGTATGTTTATATGGGTGTGCAATTAGACATATTTGTGTGTTATCTCTACATATATGTATATATACATAATACACATACACATACATATATAATACACACATACATACATATAAATATGCCTCAAAATACCTCAGAGTGAGTGACAGATATTAAAGGTTTTTATCACTCATTATTTTCCAATAAAGAGTTGATGAATGAATTTGTCAGGCCGAGTGACTTGGTGTCAGAAGACGGGATTAAATCCAAGACTCCAAGTATAACACTATTTACCGTATCTTGAAATTTTGAACCAGAAACCTGTGGAACTTTCCTCTTGTTATTTTAAATGGTTATTTAAAGAAATAATCATGAAAGGGAGAGGGGATTTAGAAGTCATACTTGGTTTATGCACCAAAGTACTCATAAGCATATAATAAACTCATTTCCTGGATATGTGTGGCCACGAGTACCATCAAGAACAAAAATAACAGTAAACATGGAGGAAGATGTAAGACAACATACAAGGACAGTTATGACTGAATGTGAATGAGAATTAGTGTCCAATAGAGTATGTGGCTGATTAATGTCAGCTTTCAAAAAAGGAATGTCAATTTCAGAGTCTTATAGGGAAATAATCCTAAGAACAGAGATAAAATTTGCAGAATTCTTGAAGTGACCCTGAGGTCACGATCATGGACCTCTTCCCTTCTGAAAGGACTTTATGTCACCTCAGGCATCCAGAGCTGGCCATGAGCCCTCTGCAGCAAGGGCAACCTTTTGAGCAACCTCTTGGAAGTCAGCAGCCTTTCCTTTCAGGAAGTCGTTTGTAAACATTATTAAAATCTATCATTTTTCCACCAAAGACATATAATTCTGTCCTTCTACATATTAATTGGGGAATTAGAAGGTAAGTATTCTTATCTGGAGCAAAACTAAGATCATTTGGGACCATTAGTTACATAGAAATGAAAGATCTTGCAATCAGAGACAGAGACAGAGAGAGACAGGGAGATAGAGAAATAGGGAGAAAGAGAAAGAAGAGAAGAAAGAGGAAGAGGAGGAAGAAGGAAGGAAGAAAAAAGAAAGAAAGGAAAAGAAGAAAAAAGAAAGAAGGAAAGAAAGAAAGAAAGAAGGAAAGAAAGAAAG
>NW_020952069.1:0-1352 GCF_900497805.2 Vombatus ursinus
CCTGCCAACTCTTACACTTCTCTTTTTGTTATACTGTAAATAATCAGGCTGTTACATTCTAGGGGCTGAAATATGCCTCAGCAAATCAGGGAGCAAGCAGTAATTCATTTTATGGAAGAGATTTCTGACTAGTGGAGTTGTTATATTCATCTATTGAAGAGACCTTAAAGGTCATTTGGTCCAACCTCCTCATTTTACAGGTGAGTAAAAGGAGGTGAAGAGAAGTGAGCCCCACAGGTTTAAGCCGCAGAACTAGGATTTAAGTCTAGGTGTTCTGACTCAAAATCCAGGGCTCTATGTTTGGGAACACTGCCCCATTTGGACAACAGCTGGCTATCCACTCACCCCCACTCTCATTAGTCACTATACCAAAAATTATATGGTCTATGACTATTCCTCAGGCTCTCTTAATTTTTGTTTTAATCTTGTATATGACCTTTCCTACCGCTTTGGAACTTATAAAGGATTTTTATATACATTATCTCATATGCTCTTCTCAACAACCCTTTGCGGTAGGTAGTTAAGAAAAACCTTATTCTCATTTTTTATATGAAAAAACTGAAGCTCAGAACCCTATGTGATCATAGTTCTTGTAGGATTTAAAGCTGGAAGGGCCCTTGGAGATCACCTAGCCCAGGAATTCTTGGCAGTCTGGTGAAACCTGTGAACTCCTTCATGAAATCATGTTTTTAAATGCACAAAATTAAATCCATGGGATTACCAAGGAAATGAAAGGTTAATGAAAATAAAGATGTAGTTCCCACATTTCTCCCTACCCGCCACCCCATCCAAGATCACGGACCTCCTAAAGTCTAGGTTAAGAGCCTCTACTCCAATCCTTTCTTTTTCTGGATGAGGAAATTAATGTCCAGAGAGAGGTCAAGTGCCCAGGACTCAAAACCAGTGCGGGCTCCCAAATTGTATTCTTTTCACTGCACCACGCTACTATTCACACTACTTTAAAATGTTTTGCTATCTAGATAGAAAACACAGTACTCATTTTACAGCTTACTAAAACAAAACAAAATCCACTTGGCCTCAAATATGACCCACTTTCCCTCTCCACCTTCCCTCCTCCCCCAGCTATTAAATGCAGAACAGAAATCAATGAGTTCTACTGAAAAGTCCCTCTGCCACCACCCAGTGGTGACAATGTGAATACAACTCTAGTATTCCATTTGGTTTTGTTTTGTTTTTAATTATCAACAATACTCAGTACATGCAGTTCTGTCACCTAAAGGAAGTTTGCCAATTCCTGTTTTAGGCCGTATTTTAACTAAATCTAAAATTAGATGTTATACTCCCCCTGCCAACTCTTACACTTCTCTTTTTGTTATACTGTAAATAATCAG
>NW_020952070.1:0-11520 GCF_900497805.2 Vombatus ursinus
TCCTTCCTTCCTTCCTTCCTTCCTTCCTTCCTTCCTTCCTTCCTTCCATATTGACAGTGTTTTCCCCTAACCTCAAATTATCTGTTTCTCTTTTTGTTTCTGCTTTGCGAGTGCCTGCAAATGCCCACATCATCTCCCAATAGATTGCTAACACTTGAGGGCAGGAATTGTTTCACTTCTGCCTTTTTAAATCCATTGCCAAGTACATGGCCTGGCCCTCTTAATATTAATTTCTGACTGATTGAACTTTGGCTTCCTGCCCTCCATCTAGTGCACACTGCCACTGGGTGGCATGATGAATGGAGACTAACCTGGAGTCAGGAAGATGTAAGTTCAAATCTATTCTCAGATGCTAGTTGTGTGACCTTGGGAAAATCACTTAACCTCTGCCTCAATTTTCTCAACTGTAAAATCAGAATAATAACACCTACCCTCTAGGGTTCCTATGAAAATCAAATGAGATGACATTTATAAAGCACAATGAAAACCTTAAAGTGCTGTAGAAATGCTGATATACAAATTATGTATGTGTTTATAAGTGTGTATATATGTGTTTGTGTGTGTGTGTGTGTGTGTGTGTGTGTGTATGCTCTACTTTGCATCTGCTACTTTACCTGGTTTTAAATCCACGGAACAAGATGAGCCTGGTACCCCTTGGCATCCTGTTCATTGCTCCCTTTCCTGCCTCTTTTTATATAATGGCTCCCCTTTTAGATTATAAGCTCCTTGAGGGCAGTGACTATCTTTCTTTTTTATTAATTATATCCCTAGCACTTAGCACGGTGCCTGGCACATAGTAGGCACTTAAAAATGTTTATTGGATTGGATTGTATGTCTGTGCGTATAATAGTGTGTGTGTGTGTGTGTGAGTGAGTATTAAGAGAGAGAGGGAGGGAGAGAGACAGACAGACAGAGACAAAAAGAGACAGACGGAGAGAGAGTTATGACAGGTGAAATCTGTAATAACAGAGGAAACAAAGGTTCAAGCTTCTACGGATGACAATTTATTAAATAATGCATGCCAATTGCATGACAAATTGGGACCAGGCCTCCTCAGGTTGGCACTGGACCCTTAATAAAGGGGGAGATATATTTTATGCATTAAAAGAAAACAATTAACACGATATAAACCAGGTTACCAGACTAGGTAATCTGATTTCTAATTGGAGGAAAGATTGGGGGCTTTCTGAGTTGGGGTGAGGTGGGGTTAGTGAATTTTGAGAATTGGGAGGGGGGAGAGTGAACAAATGCAACTCCCTACAGTCAGAAAAAGTAAGGTGCCCCACTCCTCCCACATATCTGTATTTAGTCAAAAATATGTGGACACAGTAATTGACTAACCAATACGCCTCCAGGTTTCAGATAGGACACATGGGTTGCTTGAGATGTATAATTGTGAGAAAACTCCTTGCATCAATCTTCTGGTTTTCTGGTCAGTATAATCTAGGTTAGACTCTTACTTAAGGGTCTTTAAATAGCAGGTGGAGGTGTGTCTGGCTTCCCAACTGCACAAGGCTAGTTTCAAAGAGTTTTCTCACAATTCTCATAATTGAGTAACATTTTCTCATGAGATATAAATTGGACTAGACCCATAATTGAGTAGAAAACTAACTGAGCTAGATCCAGAATTGAGTAACAAGATGTAATCAGTGTGGTTCACTCAATTCCCACAGTGTATACACATGTGGGTATATGTGTGTATATACATATGTGTGTGCACATACACACATGTGTATATAGAATATGTGTGCAGGTATGTAGGTATACACATGTATGTACATGTATACACATTGCCCAAATTCTTCCCTTCCTTTAGGGTGAGACTCAGATGCTACTTTCTCCAGGAAACTTTCCTGGTTGTCCATGACACTCACCTTCCCCGCGGGCATCAGATAGTGACGTCAATACCCTGGACCTCTGTATCTTTCCTATGCATTCAACACATTATTATTTTATCAACTTTAAAAGCAGCATGACATAGGGACAAAAGTGTTTTACTGCAATAGCAGGGTACTCTACCTCGGACACTTTGGGGTTGCCTGACCTTGGACCAGTCACTTATCCTCTTCCAACTTTGTTTCCCCATCTCCAAAATTTTTATGTTAATCCCCAAAGTGTCTACCCCACAGGGTTGTCTTAGGGTTAAAATAAAATGAAAAAAAAAATACCAAGCACTTAGAAACTTTAAAGCACTGTGCTAGAGAGCCAGACTCGAAGGCCCATGGGCAACTCTGGTCCATCACTTAACCTGTCATTTATTCTTCATTGTCAAATTCTGTAAATTGGCTCTTCTCTAACACTATACACTAAAAACAGATCTAGTATTAATCTGCATTGTTAGAGAGAGTTTCCTCACTGGAAATTCCCAATAGCGTTGAAGTCATAAGTTGTGTCCTAAATAGATGTCAATCATTAGTGTGACTGTACAGTGTTAATCCTTTCAGTAGAATGTAAGTTCCATGAGGGAAAGTATTGCATCAATTTTATTTATTGTGTCCCCAGATCTAAGCAAAGGACTTTGTTCATACCAGTCGCTTAATCAATGTTTGCTGAACTGAGTGGAATTGAATACATGATAAAACTTTTGTAGCCCAAGGACTATGCTCAATTTAACTTTTTAAGTCTTAAAGGAGATATAAAGCATGGGCAATTGGTTGCTTATTGGTGTCAGCAGGGAATAATTTTCTGGGAAAATAAATCAGGCTTTGTTGAACCAATGGAGGAAGGAAATCTATTCTCTGAAGAAGACTGAATCTCCAGATGTTCTGTCTGTGAAATAACCAGATGCTGCTTTCCAGACTGGGGGGGGGGGGAGGGAAGAGGAGCAGAACCATGCTCATTGTTCTTTCTCAAGTCTTACTTCAAGCACACATCAATTTGGTGCAGGGGAAATCATGCTGAGATTGAAGCTAGAGGACATGGGTTCAATGAGTATGACCTTGAATCACTAAGATGTGACCTTGAAGCAGATGATCCGCCCCTATGGATCCAAGTTGCCTCAGCTCCAAAATAATAAATTTGGTCTAGATTATTCCAAAGAATTCCAAATGAATCTAAAAGATCCGTTTTTTACTTTAAAATATATAATACTAAATGCAAATGTATGCACACACTTCATCATCACCATCATCATCATCATCATCATCACCTTGACTACTGATTGCTGACCTTATTACTGCCCTAGGATTTCTTCTTGACAAATGCCTTCCAGAAAACCCCAGGTCTAGTCCACTTCTGGGCTTGGCTTCTGCCTTCTCTTCCTAATCATCAACCTTAACTTTCCTGATCTTGGCTTTCCATACTGTCTCTTCAGCGTTCAAGATTCTAGCATGATAAGTCATTGCTAAACTTTTCAGTTATATCAGTATTATTCATAATGATAATGATACATTCAAAATAAATGTCTAATACTCCATTTAGGAACTGACAGATGCTGGTGATTAGGCTAATATACTAGGTGGGTAGAGAGGCAGTCAGTTCCTATGTAAAGAGTTTGGGGGGTCTGTCTATATCTTGTAAGTAAATAATTGTTTGCATATTGTCTCTCTCCTTAGAATGTGAGCTCCATGGGGGCAGAGACAGGTTTTTACCTTTCTTTGTATCCCCAGAACTGGCTTCAGTGCCTGGCACATAGTAGGCCCTTAATTAATGCTTCTTGACTTTGTTAACCTGAGTTCCAATTAGGATCCAAGTGAATATAATTCAAAGGGCTGAGCTAAGTTTGGAAACTTGATTTCTAGAGTGTAGACATCCAGAATTCTAAGATGAGTGGGAAGTCAGCAAAAGAAGCGAAATTACAGGCTGAGGTAGTCATTAAGAGATTGGGAAGCAGGCTACAGGAATTATCAGAGAGCTGATGTTTTCTTTTTTTTTTCTTTTTCTTTTTTTTTGTCTCAGCATATCTCAGCAAAGACTTCAGCCTAGACCTGACCTGACATAAGATACAGGCCACGTTTTCCACCATCCTCCCCAACTTACCTGCAGCCAAAGCACTATCAACGTGACTTCCATCTTTCAGTTAGATCTTTGTCTGTCAGAATTGCCCTGATTTGTCTAATTGGAACTTAGACATCGGAAGTGGTTCCTGGAACTATTTGGCTGCCCTGTGCCTGAGTATGGCCTAGAAATAAAGTTAAATATCTGTATTTTATAACATTTGTATGTAGGTTACGTTCACGTTTAAAGGACATGGGGGTTAAGCCGTCAAATTTTCTTCCTGACAGTATTAGTAAAACTGAAGCCTCTGGAGCCAATTTTGTGTCCTTTGCAATGGGTCTGTTTTCCTTGACTTCAGCGGAATTTCTCTCTACATAATGTCTGAAGTGAGGAGATGCTTAATTTTTTATCTGTATTAGAATCTATACCCTGCACAACATAGTTTAGTTTTCAAACTGCTCAGAGATTAAACTGACCCTAACTCCATCACAGGTTTCATGAAAAGCAATATGGTATCTAAGTTGGGTCACATTATAAATGTAATTCAATTCAACTCATTTCAAGAAGCCTGTATTTCAGATGTTGTACTAGACTTAGAATCCAATACAAAAGTAAAAAATGTCTTCCCTCAAAGAGTTTATATTCTAATAACTGAGCTGTGGTGGCTTGCTGTTTAGTGGAATTCTAGGGTCATAGATTTAGAGCTTAAAAGGACCACCCAGGGGGATCATTTAAATTCAAATCTCAGTTTTTATAGCCAAAGACTGGAGTTCAGAGAGTTTATATGACTTGCATAAGATCACACAGGTAAATAAATTGGGACAGTGTTTGGGGAGCCTTCTTTTAGCATTTCCATCAATAAAATGGATACACATACAAATGGCAGACTTAGCAAATTCACAGAAGACACAGAGCTGGGGAAGTTTTCCAATAAACACAATGCCAAAATGGTGATTTAAAATGATCTTAATGATCTAGATTGATGGGTTGACTTTAAAAAATGAAATGGAGTAGTAATTAAGGTAATATCCTTTACCTAGAGCATTGAAGTACAGGATAGGCATGGCCAGACATTAGCTAAAATAAATAAACAAAAGAGAAGGGACAGAAGAGCCTTCTCTATTGGTCAGTTGTGAGACACAGGATAAAATCAGAGATAAACCTCAGCAGTCATCTAATCCAGCTCCACTTTTTAAACAAAGAAGGAAATTGAGGCCTGCAGAGTATAAATGATTTGCACAGGTGAAGTGATACCTAGATCACCCAGACAGGAGGGGGAAGGTCTGGGACCTTAAGCTGTGATTTTTTACTCCAAATCCACCACCTTATGATGATGACAACAAACATGATGATAGTGATGATGACAGCTAACATTAATATAACACTTTCTGGTAAACAAAGCACTTTACAACTATTATCTTATCATCACCCCAAGCCTAGGAGATAGGTTCTATTATCATCCCATTTTTATAGATGAAGAAACTAAAGCTGAGGGGAGTTAAGTACTTGCCCAAGATCACAAAACTATTATATAAGTGTCTGAGATGAGATTTGAACTCAGCTCTTCCTGAGCCCAAGTCAAATGTTCTATTCACTAAAGTGCTTAGCTGCCTCCAGGAACAATACAGGATCCAAAGCAAGGAAACCAAAAGTGTTGTGCTCTGTGCTGGTCTGGTCATGTCTTGACATGGGGACATCCTGGGGACACAGGGACATTGGCAGGACAGAGTATTCCCAGTATTCCCAGAGAACGGTGATCAGGATGAAGAAGCCCCTCAAAGCCATATCACATAAAGAAGTCCAAAGCCCCTGTGGGCGATTCTTCACCTTTAACATGAAGGGGTCATTTGATACAGCCTCACGTGCCCCTTCTAGCTCGAGATTCTATCATCTTAGACTTACCCAAAAGGAAAAGAAGACCTGGGGGAGGCTAGAAAGCTAACCATTCTGTAACAGGTGAGGCTCTGTCTTGAAGAAGGGGGGTCAGAGTTGTTGTGGCTTGAGATATGGAAAGAATTCAGAATAAGGAGAAAGTGGGAGAAGAAGAGCAATCTAACAAAGAGAGCTGT
This sequence comes from Vombatus ursinus, assembly GCF_900497805.2. Lineage (NCBI taxonomy): Eukaryota > Metazoa > Chordata > Mammalia > Diprotodontia > Vombatidae > Vombatus > Vombatus ursinus. The sequence goes on from NW_020952070.1 coordinate 6,006, forward strand.
CCAATAGGAATGCTCTATCTGCCTGCTGCCTCTCTCATGGATACCCCCTCCCCTTCACCCACACATCCTAGTCCAGGCCCTCATCTCTTCTCACCTAGACTATGGCAACAGCCTGCTGGCTGATCTCCCTTCTCAAGTTTCTCCCCACTCCAATGCATTCTCTACTCAGCTTTCCTAAAATCTAGTTCAGCCCATGGTATCTCCCTACTCTATGAATTCCAGTTGTTCCCTTTCACTTCCACAATCAAAAATTAATTCTTCCGCTTGTCCTTTATGACTTTTTATAACATTACTACCTTTTCATTCTTCTTACACTTCATTCCCCTTCATGCACCCTGTGATCTATGTGGGCTTCTTGTTTTTCCTTTTATATAACACCCCATCTCCCCTCTCCTGGCCTTTGTGCTTATTGACCCTATTCCTGGAATACTCTTCTCCTCCATCTCTGCCTCTTACTTCCTCTGGATTCCTATAAGTCTTAGCTCCAAACTCACCATCTTTAGGAAGGAGGCCTATCCTGGTCTTCCTGGTCTTTCTTCATTACATGACCTTCCTTCTATTCTGTATATCTCTCGCAAATACCTAACTATGGGTTGTCTTCCTCCTTAAGGTCAAGATTTATTTTTCCACACACTTAGTAAATGCTTGATGGCCTCTACTAGCAGGTGTTTTCAAGGAATGGTTTATCAGGGAATGTTAAAAAGGCATTACAATATGGAGTGAGGTTCTAGAGTTCTAAGGGACCTCAAAGTCATTGAATCTGCTCATTTCTACAGATAAGGAAATTGAGGCAAAGAGAGGTTAAGTGACCTGGCCAACATCACACAACTAATAAGTATCTGAGGCAGCATTTTAACCCAATTCTTCTTGTGTCTAAGTCCACAGCCCTAACCAGTGCACCATGCTGCTTCTCAAGGACAAAAATAAATTCATCATTATCTTCTATTTTGAAATTCAATTCTACAGGAGGAAAAAAAAGGATACAGTTCAATATTTCCAGCATATCTTCAACAAGCTCATATTTTGTCACCCCCTCTTGTCCCTCTTATTTTATTTTTATGATGATATCCTTTGGGGGGCTATTTTTTAACTAGAGTATGTCTTTTCTCTTATGAGTACATCTGTTCCAGCTGCTGCTTGTTCACTTGAAATCACCCAGCCTCCCTCTGTGACATCATAATCATTGCATTGTCTACCAACTGCAAAGTCACAAATAGCAACCTTGCCAGTCAAATCTGGAAGGAATATTAGCTCTCCTTTTAGAAAAAAAAAAGTGTGTGGATGTGGTGTTACCTTTCAAAAAGAGAGATGAAAGACAGATTTAAAGGAATGGACCTAAGAACACATCCATGTTTTCTTTAAGATGTGAAAAGATTTTTCAGAGATATGCCTAGGGTAGGATTGTGAAATATGCCTGGAGAATGCAGCAGGAAATGTGCCCTCAATGAATGTTTTAAGACAAATTTAATAGGGAGAGCTAGAAGAAGCCCCAAGATCAAGATTCCATTGGGAAGAGACTCCAAGACATTAGGAGGCTGTTTGTCAGTACGACTATCACTGGGGCAGGGGAGCATGAGGGGAAAGAGCTCACCAGGGGTGGAAGAAGCATAACATCTAAAAGTTTCCTTTTTTGACTCATTCTTGATGACTTCTGAGAATCAGCATACCATTATGTTTAGAGAGCTGGCCTTAGAGCTAAGAAGATCTGAATTCAAGTCTTGCTTCTGATACATACTAGCTATATAAAACCCTAGACTATTCATTTAATCTCTCGATGTTCCAAAAGTCAAAGTCCCAGAAAACATGATGTCCTACATAAGTAGAAGAATTTTCCTCATCAAGAGTGTCCCCATTCTATTTCACATAAAACAGACAAGAAAAGGCTTTTACAGGGGAGGGGAGTGGGGGAAGGTGAGAGGGAATGAGTGAATCTTATTCTCATCAGATTTGGCTTAAGGAGGGAATAACATACACATTCAATTGGGTATGGAATCTAACTTACCCTACAGAAAAATAGGGGGGAAGGGATAATGGGGGGGATGATAAAGGGTAGGGCAAATTGGGGGATAGGGTAATCAGAAGCAAACACTTCTGAGGAGGGACAAGGTCAAAAGAGAGAATAGAATAAATGGGGGGCAGGATAGGATTAAGGGAAATATACTTAGTTTTTTACAACATGACTATTATGGAAGTGTTTTGCATGACTACAAAAATATAACCTATATCGAGTTGCTTGCCTTCTCAATAAGGGTGGGTGGGGAGGGAGGAAGGGAGAAAATTTGGAACTCAACGTTTTAAAAACACATGTTAAAAATTGTTTTCATGTGCAAAAGAAATAGAAGAAATGGGGTATAGAAATCTATCCTGCCCTACAGGAAAATAGAAAGGGAAGGGGATAAGAGAAGGGGGGAGAGATAGAAGGGAGGGCAGATTAGGGGAAGGGGTATTCAGAATGCATGCTGTCTTGGGGTGGGGGGATGAATGAGATGGGGAAAAACCTTGGAACTCAAAATCTTGTGGAAGTGAATGTTGAAAACTAAAAATAAATAAATTAAGGGATCTTAAAAAAAACTTGAAAGGCAAAAACTTTGAAAGTGCTATAAGTAAAATGTTTAAAATAAAATATGGAACTGCTTTAAAAAAAAAAGAGTGTCCCCATCCCTTATCTTGCCAATTAAGTTCTAAGTTCAGTCACTTGTACCTATTGAGGGAGTTCAAATGCTGTTAGTGTTTTGCTTTGTTTTCTTTTTGTAATTTCAACAATCTGAAGGAAAGTCCCAGTTGTCATGACCTAGTTATAGCTCTTTAATCAATGACAAAGGGGTACAGAAGTCATTTCTCAGAGTTAAGGGGAAACAGAGAGATCAGAACACTGTGAGATTGTGATTGGGGGGAGATCTCTACTTTAGATGGGGTGGGAAACAGGTTATGATTGAAGAGGATCTTATCTAAAAGACAGAAAACAAGAGAAGGAAGCAGGCCAGCAGTTAGCTTCCTATTTTAAATCAACTACTTAATAAGTTCAGTTATTTCTACTTAGTGAAGGATTACAAGCGTTGTCAATGCCCTTTAAATTCTTCTGCCCTTGTGCACAGTCCCAGTTGCCCAGTCCTAGTTAAAACTCTGATCATTATAATCTATGACAAATAGCCTGGAGCCCTGAATTCATTGCCTGAAAATGCCTTAATGCTCATGGAACTTAGATTTGTTGAGATTGTCCAAGAAAAGAGTCTATTTCAAGGAATATGAATAGTATAGGTAATGTTGACACTGGGTCTCTCTTACCCAAAGTGCTAATAATTTGAACATCTGTGCAACAGTCAAGAGGCAAAGATGATGAAATTCAATGCAGAAAAAGGAAAAGGAAAAAAAAGAGAAAGTATGTGCCCCAGATTTTTCAGGGAATTACAGTAGAATGTAAGTTCTTCCCAGATAGGAATTTTCTGTATCCCTTGTCCTAAGGGCACAGCATCAGGCACGTGTTAACTCTTTGCCAAAGTACTTTTTCCTAAAGCACATGTGTGATCATGCCTTGAACCTACTCTATAAATTCCAGTGGCTCCCTATTGTCTCTAGGATCAATTATAAGCTCCTCTGTTTTGCATCTAGAGCTCTTCACAGTCTGTCCCCAATATACTGTTCCAATTAGAATATACTTTATGACCCTACCTCTACTGTATATTTAACTGTACTAACCTTTGGACTATCCGTCATACATGATATTCCAGTGGAAAGATCACCAACTCTGAAGACAATGAATGAAAATAATTTATTAAGCATTTACTCTGTGCCAGTCATGTGCCAAACTCTATGGAAATAAACAAATCAAGGAATATGTTCTCTGCTCTCAAAGACCTTACATTGTAATGGGGGGGAGAGAAAATGGGGTAAGGGGTTGTTATACAGTTTTGAAAGGGCTGTGAAGTACAGGGATGTCCTGGTGCTAGTCAAGATAAGGTATGGGCAGTAACAGCAACATAGTGTGATGACCTACATTGATAGCTCTTCTCAGCAGTACAATGATCTAAGACAATTCCAAAAGACTCATGATGGAAAATGCTATCCACATCCAGAGAAAGAGTTATGGAATCTGAATGCAGATAAAAGCATACTACTTTCTTTCTTTTTTCTTTTTGTTTTTTCTTTCTTTCTTGCGTTTTTCCCGTTTGTTCTAATTCTTCTTTCACAACATGGCTAATGTGGAAATATTCTTAATATGATTGTACATGTATAGCCTATATCAGATTGCATGTCATCTTGGGGAGAGGGGAGAGGAGGGAGAGGGAAAATTTTTGGAACTCAAAATCTTATCAAAGTGAATATTGAAAACTAAAACTAAATGATGATTAAAAAAAGATAAGAGGATAGGTAAAGTATTAGAATTCCCAGTCCAGGTTCCAGTGGGTGAGTAAGGGGTGAGGAGAATGAAGAGAATGACAGTTCCAGGAAAGAATAAAGACTGATACTCTCTAGACATATACAGACACTGAGAGACAGCATTCAAAGCAGGAAAAAGCTTCTAGGAGCAAGAACTCTGGTAGCAAAGAAGAATGCTGATACAGGATTCAAAAGAGAACTAGGCTGGGATGCCAAGAGTCTAGATGCAGAGGAAGCTCGGTTAAACAACCATTTCATCAAAGTCACTGGACACAGAAACACATGAGGATTCTCCAAGAAAAGAAAGGGATCAGAAATACCAGAGACATGAGTTAACCTTGACCACATGTATCACCTAAATGTTAATCAAGTGTCATTCTATTCTAAGATTGTGTACACTTTTCCATGAAAACGGTTTTCATTTGTAGAGGAATGTAGGTCAACTTTATGATAGGGAGGGGGCAGAGAAGGATTCTAGCTACTGTTCTTACCACATCATCTTAGTAAATGGTTTATAAGATCTATTGTTGTTCTGTTTTGCCTGACCCCATTTGGAGTTTTCTTGGCAAAGATACTGAAGTGTCTTGCCATTTCCTTCTCCATTTTACAGATGAGGAAACTGAGTTAAACAGGATCAAATGACTTGCCCAGGGTCACACATCTGGACAGTGTCTGAGGCAGAGTCCCAGTACTCTATCTGCTCTGCCAACTCATTGTCCAATCCTATCTACCGGTTTAGTATTAAAGGGAAGCTCATCAGAAGTCATAGGCAATAATTTTAAGGTTGTAGACCCACAGACTACATATATCCTTGAACCTGGTGTTACCACATATTACCCTCTTGGGACACATTACATATTCAAAGAAAAGTGTCAACAGAGAATTGAGGATGTAAAAGTACAAAGTTTGGGGGGAAAGGTTAGCTGAGGGAAAAGTAAGCAAGTTTGGATGGAAAGGAGAGAATGAGTTCTAAGACAACAAAAGCCACACTACTGAGAAGGGAAAGAGGGGAAGGGAAGACTTCCTTTGAATTTGGCTTGATGGTACTGGTAGGAATTCTTCAGGCAAAGAGAAAGAGAAAGTACATTCTAGGTATAGAGAGCAGCTAAAAAGAAAAGCCACTGTAGCAGGTTGGGAC
>NW_020952071.1:0-11520 GCF_900497805.2 Vombatus ursinus
TCCTTCCTTCCTTCCTTCCTTCCTTCCTTCCTTCCTTCCTTCCTTCCATATTGACAGTGTTTTCCCCTAACCTCAAATTATCTGTTTCTCTTTTTGTTTCTGCTTTGCGAGTGCCTGCAAATGCCCACATCATCTCCCAATAGATTGCTAACACTTGAGGGCAGGAATTGTTTCACTTCTGCCTTTTTAAATCCATTGCCAAGTACATGGCCTGGCCCTCTTAATATTAATTTCTGACTGATTGAACTTTGGCTTCCTGCCCTCCATCTAGTGCACACTGCCACTGGGTGGCATGATGAATGGAGACTAACCTGGAGTCAGGAAGATGTAAGTTCAAATCTATTCTCAGATGCTAGTTGTGTGACCTTGGGAAAATCACTTAACCTCTGCCTCAATTTTCTCAACTGTAAAATCAGAATAATAACACCTACCCTCTAGGGTTCCTATGAAAATCAAATGAGATGACATTTATAAAGCACAATGAAAACCTTAAAGTGCTGTAGAAATGCTGATATACAAATTATGTATGTGTTTATAAGTGTGTATATATGTGTTTGTGTGTGTGTGTGTGTGTGTGTGTGTGTGTATGCTCTACTTTGCATCTGCTACTTTACCTGGTTTTAAATCCACGGAACAAGATGAGCCTGGTACCCCTTGGCATCCTGTTCATTGCTCCCTTTCCTGCCTCTTTTTATATAATGGCTCCCCTTTTAGATTATAAGCTCCTTGAGGGCAGTGACTATCTTTCTTTTTTATTAATTATATCCCTAGCACTTAGCACGGTGCCTGGCACATAGTAGGCACTTAAAAATGTTTATTGGATTGGATTGTATGTCTGTGCGTATAATAGTGTGTGTGTGTGTGTGTGAGTGAGTATTAAGAGAGAGAGGGAGGGAGAGAGACAGACAGACAGAGACAAAAAGAGACAGACGGAGAGAGAGTTATGACAGGTGAAATCTGTAATAACAGAGGAAACAAAGGTTCAAGCTTCTACGGATGACAATTTATTAAATAATGCATGCCAATTGCATGACAAATTGGGACCAGGCCTCCTCAGGTTGGCACTGGACCCTTAATAAAGGGGGAGATATATTTTATGCATTAAAAGAAAACAATTAACACGATATAAACCAGGTTACCAGACTAGGTAATCTGATTTCTAATTGGAGGAAAGATTGGGGGCTTTCTGAGTTGGGGTGAGGTGGGGTTAGTGAATTTTGAGAATTGGGAGGGGGGAGAGTGAACAAATGCAACTCCCTACAGTCAGAAAAAGTAAGGTGCCCCACTCCTCCCACATATCTGTATTTAGTCAAAAATATGTGGACACAGTAATTGACTAACCAATACGCCTCCAGGTTTCAGATAGGACACATGGGTTGCTTGAGATGTATAATTGTGAGAAAACTCCTTGCATCAATCTTCTGGTTTTCTGGTCAGTATAATCTAGGTTAGACTCTTACTTAAGGGTCTTTAAATAGCAGGTGGAGGTGTGTCTGGCTTCCCAACTGCACAAGGCTAGTTTCAAAGAGTTTTCTCACAATTCTCATAATTGAGTAACATTTTCTCATGAGATATAAATTGGACTAGACCCATAATTGAGTAGAAAACTAACTGAGCTAGATCCAGAATTGAGTAACAAGATGTAATCAGTGTGGTTCACTCAATTCCCACAGTGTATACACATGTGGGTATATGTGTGTATATACATATGTGTGTGCACATACACACATGTGTATATAGAATATGTGTGCAGGTATGTAGGTATACACATATATGTACATGTATACACATTGCCCAAATTCTTCCCTTCCTTTAGGGTGAGACTCAGATGCTACTTTCTCCAGGAAACTTTCCTGGTTGTCCATGACACTCACCTTCCCCGCGGGCATCAGATAGTGACGTCAATACCCTGGACCTCTGTATCTTTCCTATGCATTCAACACATTATTATTTTATCAACTTTAAAAGCAGCATGACATAGGGACAAAAGTGTTTTACTGCAATAGCAGGGTACTCTACCTCGGACACTTTGGGGTTGCCTGACCTTGGACCAGTCACTTATCCTCTTCCAACTTTGTTTCCCCATCTCCAAAATTTTTATGTTAATCCCCAAAGTGTCTACCCCACAGGGTTGTCTTAGGGTTAAAATAAAATGAAAAAAAAAATACCAAGCACTTAGAAACTTTAAAGCACTGTGCTAGAGAGCCAGACTCGAAGGCCCATGGGCAACTCTGGTCCATCACTTAACCTGTCATTTATTCTTCATTGTCAAATTCTGTAAATTGGCTCTTCTCTAACACTATACACTAAAAACAGATCTAGTATTAATCTGCATTGTTAGAGAGAGTTTCCTCACTGGAAATTCCCAATAGCGTTGAAGTCATAAGTTGTGTCCTAAATAGATGTCAATCATTAGTGTGACTGTACAGTGTTAATCCTTTCAGTAGAATGTAAGTTCCATGAGGGAAAGTATTGCATCAATTTTATTTATTGTGTCCCCAGATCTAAGCAAAGGACTTTGTTCATACCAGTCGCTTAATCAATGTTTGCTGAACTGAGTGGAATTGAATACATGATAAAACTTTTGTAGCCCAAGGACTATGCTCAATTTAACTTTTTAAGTCTTAAAGGAGATATAAAGCATGGGCAATTGGTTGCTTATTGGTGTCAGCAGGGAATAATTTTCTGGGAAAATAAATCAGGCTTTGTTGAACCAATGGAGGAAGGAAATCTATTCTCTGAAGAAGACTGAATCTCCAGATGTTCTGTCTGTGAAATAACCAGATGCTGCTTTCCAGACTGGGGGGGGGGGGGGGGAAGAGGAGCAGAACCATGCTCATTGTTCTTTCTCAAGTCTTACTTCAAGCACACATCAATTTGGTGCAGGGGAAATCATGCTGAGATTGAAGCTAGAGGACATGGGTTCAATGAGTATGACCTTGAATCACTAAGATGTGACCTTGAAGCAGATGATCCGCCCCTATGGATCCAAGTTGCCTCAGCTCCAAAATAATAAATTTGGTCTAGATTATTCCAAAGAATTCCAAATGAATCTAAAAGATCCGTTTTTTACTTTAAAATATATAATACTAAATGCAAATGTATGCACACACTTCATCATCACCATCATCATCATCATCATCATCACCTTGACTACTGATTGCTGACCTTATTACTGCCCTAGGATTTCTTCTTGACAAATGCCTTCCAGAAAACCCCAGGTCTAGTCCACTTCTGGGCTTGGCTTCTGCCTTCTCTTCCTAATCATCAACCTTAACTTTCCTGATCTTGGCTTTCCATACTGTCTCTTCAGCGTTCAAGATTCTAGCATGATAAGTCATTGCTAAACTTTTCAGTTATATCAGTATTATTCATAATGATAATGATACATTCAAAATAAATGTCTAATACTCCATTTAGGAACTGACAGATGCTGGTGATTAGGCTAATATACTAGGTGGGTAGAGAGGCAGTCAGTTCCTATGTAAAGAGTTTGGGGGGTCTGTCTATATCTTGTAAGTAAATAATTGTTTGCATATTGTCTCTCTCCTTAGAATGTGAGCTCCATGGGGGCAGAGACAGGTTTTTACCTTTCTTTGTATCCCCAGAACTGGCTTCAGTGCCTGGCACATAGTAGGCCCTTAATTAATGCTTCTTGACTTTGTTAACCTGAGTTCCAATTAGGATCCAAGTGAATATAATTCAAAGGGCTGAGCTAAGTTTGGAAACTTGATTTCTAGAGTGTAGACATCCAGAATTCTAAGATGAGTGGGAAGTCAGCAAAAGAAGCGAAATTACAGGCTGAGGTAGTCATTAAGAGATTGGGAAGCAGGCTACAGGAATTATCAGAGAGCTGATGTTTTCTTTTTTTTTTCTTTTTCTTTTTTTTTGTCTCAGCATATCTCAGCAAAGACTTCAGCCTAGACCTGACCTGACATAAGATACAGGCCACGTTTTCCACCATCCTCCCCAACTTACCTGCAGCCAAAGCACTATCAACGTGACTTCCATCTTTCAGTTAGATCTTTGTCTGTCAGAATTGCCCTGATTTGTCTAATTGGAACTTAGACATCGGAAGTGGTTCCTGGAACTATTTGGCTGCCCTGTGCCTGAGTATGGCCTAGAAATAAAGTTAAATATCTGTATTTTATAACATTTGTATGTAGGTTACGTTCACGTTTAAAGGACATGGGGGTTAAGCCGTCAAATTTTCTTCCTGACAGTATTAGTAAAACTGAAGCCTCTGGAGCCAATTTTGTGTCCTTTGCAATGGGTCTGTTTTCCTTGACTTCAGCGGAATTTCTCTCTACATAATGTCTGAAGTGAGGAGATGCTTAATTTTTTATCTGTATTAGAATCTATACCCTGCACAACATAGTTTAGTTTTCAAACTGCTCAGAGATTAAACTGACCCTAACTCCATCACAGGTTTCATGAAAAGCAATATGGTATCTAAGTTGGGTCACATTATAAATGTAATTCAATTCAACTCATTTCAAGAAGCCTGTATTTCAGATGTTGTACTAGACTTAGAATCCAATACAAAAGTAAAAAATGTCTTCCCTCAAAGAGTTTATATTCTAATAACTGAGCTGTGGTGGCTTGCTGTTTAGTGGAATTCTAGGGTCATAGATTTAGAGCTTAAAAGGACCACCCAGGGGGATCATTTAAATTCAAATCTCAGTTTTTATAGCCAAAGACTGGAGTTCAGAGAGTTTATATGACTTGCATAAGATCACACAGGTAAATAAATTGGGACAGTGTTTGGGGAGCCTTCTTTTAGCATTTCCATCAATAAAATGGATACACATACAAATGGCAGACTTAGCAAATTCACAGAAGACACAGAGCTGGGGAAGTTTTCCAATAAACACAATGCCAAAATGGTGATTTAAAATGATCTTAATGATCTAGATTGATGGGTTGACTTTAAAAAATGAAATGGAGTAGTAATTAAGGTAATATCCTTTACCTAGAGCATTGAAGTACAGGATAGGCATGGCCAGACATTAGCTAAAATAAATAAACAAAAGAGAAGGGACAGAAGAGCCTTCTCTATTGGTCAGTTGTGAGACACAGGATAAAATCAGAGATAAACCTCAGCAGTCATCTAATCCAGCTCCACTTTTTAAACAAAGAAGGAAATTGAGGCCTGCAGAGTATAAATGATTTGCACAGGTGAAGTGATACCTAGATCACCCAGACAGGAGGGGGAAGGTCTGGGACCTTAAGCTGTGATTTTTTACTCCAAATCCACCACCTTATGATGATGACAACAAACATGATGATAGTGATGATGACAGCTAACATTAATATAACACTTTCTGGTAAACAAAGCACTTTACAACTATTATCTTATCATCACCCCAAGCCTAGGAGATAGGTTCTATTATCATCCCATTTTTATAGATGAAGAAACTAAAGCTGAGGGGAGTTAAGTACTTGCCCAAGATCACAAAACTATTATATAAGTGTCTGAGATGAGATTTGAACTCAGCTCTTCCTGAGCCCAAGTCAAATGTTCTATTCACTAAAGTGCTTAGCTGCCTCCAGGAACAATACAGGATCCAAAGCAAGGAAACCAAAAGTGTTGTGCTCTGTGCTGGTCTGGTCATGTCTTGACATGGGGACATCCTGGGGACACAGGGACATTGGCAGGACAGAGTATTCCCAGTATTCCCAGAGAACGGTGATCAGGATGAAGAAGCCCCTCAAAGCCATATCACATAAAGAAGTCCAAAGCCCCTGTGGGCGATTCTTCACCTTTAACATGAAGGGGTCATTTGATACAGCCTCACGTGCCCCTTCTAGCTCGAGATTCTATCATCTTAGACTTACCCAAAAGGAAAAGAAGACCTGGGGGAGGCTAGAAAGCTAACCATTCTGTAACAGGTGAGGCTCTGTCTTGAAGAAGGGGGGTCAGAGTTGTTGTGGCTTGAGATATGGAAAGAATTCAGAATAAGGAGAAAGTGGGAGAAGAAGAGCAATCTAACAAAGAGAGCTGTCCAATAGGAATGCTCTATCTGCCTGCTGCCTCTCTCATGGATACCCCCTCCCCTTCACCCACACATCCTAGTCCAGGCCCTCATCTCTTCTCACCTAGACTATGGCAACAGCCTGCTGGCTGATCTCCCTTCTCAAGTTTCTCCCCACTCCAATGCATTCTCTACTCAGCTTTCCTAAAATCTAGTTCAGCCCATGGTATCTCCCTACTCTATGAATTCCAGTTGTTCCCTTTCACTTCCACAATCAAAAATTAATTCTTCTGCTTGTCCTTTATGACTTTTTATAACATTACTACCTTTTCATTCTTCTTACACTTCATTCCCCTTCATGCACCCTGTGATCTATGTGGGCTTCTTGTTTTTCCTTTTATATAACACCCCATCTCCCCTCTCCTGGCCTTTGTGCTTATTGACCCTATTCCTGGAATACTCTTCTCCTCCATCTCTGCCTCTTACTTCCTCTGGATTCCTATAAGTCTTAGCTCCAAACTCACCATCTTTAGGAAGGAGGCCTATCCTGGTCTTCCTGGTCTTTCTTCATTACATGACCTTCCTTCTATTCTGTATATCTCTCGCAAATACCTAACTATGGGTTGTCTTCCTCCTTAAGGTCAAGATTTATTTTTCCACACACTTAGTAAATGCTTGATGGCCTCTACTAGCAGGTGTTTTCAAGGAATGGTTTATCAGGGAATGTTAAAAAGGCATTACAATATGGAGTGAGGTTCTAGAGTTCTAAGGGACCTCAAAGTCATTGAATCTGCTCATTTCTACAGATAAGGAAATTGAGGCAAAGAGAGGTTAAGTGACCTGGCCAACATCACACAACTAATAAGTATCTGAGGCAGCATTTTAACCCAATTCTTCTTGTGTCTAAGTCCACAGCCCTAACCAGTGCACCATGCTGCTTCTCAAGGACAAAAATAAATTCATCATTATCTTCTATTTTGAAATTCAATTCTACAGGAGGAAAAAAAAGGATACAGTTCAATATTTCCAGCATATCTTCAACAAGCTCATATTTTGTCACCCCCTCTTGTCCCTCTTATTTTATTTTTATGATGATATCCTTTGGGGGGCTATTTTTTAACTAGAGTATGTCTTTTCTCTTATGAGTACATCTGTTCCAGCTGCTGCTTGTTCACTTGAAATCACCCAGCCTCCCTCTGTGACATCATAATCATTGCATTGTCTACCAACTGCAAAGTCACAAATAGCAACCTTGCCAGTCAAATCTGGAAGGAATATTAGCTCTCCTTTTAGAAAAAAAAAAGTGTGTGGATGTGGTGTTACCTTTCAAAAAGAGAGATGAAAGACAGATTTAAAGGAATGGACCTAAGAACACATCCATGTTTTCTTTAAGATGTGAAAAGATTTTTCAGAGATATGCCTAGGGTAGGATTGTGAAATATGCCTGGAGAATGCAGCAGGAAATGTGCCCTCAATGAATGTTTTAAGACAAATTTAATAGGGAGAGCTAGAAGAAGCCCCAAGATCAAGATTCCATTGGGAAGAGACTCCAAGACATTAGGAGGCTGTTTGTCAGTACGACTATCACTGGGGCAGGGGAGCATGAGGGGAAAGAGCTCACCAGGGGTGGAAGAAGCATAACATCTAAAAGTTTCCTTTTTTGACTCATTCTTGATGACTTCTGAGAATCAGCATACCATTATGTTTAGAGAGCTGGCCTTAGAGCTAAGAAGATCTGAATTCAAGTCTTGCTTCTGATACATACTAGCTATATAAAACCCTAGACTATTCATTTAATCTCTCGATGTTCCAAAAGTCAAAGTCCCAGAAAACATGATGTCCTACATAAGTAGAAGAATTTTCCTCATCAAGAGTGTCCCCATTCTATTTCACATAAAACAGACAAGAAAAGGCTTTTACAGGGGAGGGGAGTGGGGGAAGGTGAGAGGGAATGAGTGAATCTTATTCTCATCAGATTTGGCTTAAGGAGGGAATAACATACACATTCAATTGGGTATGGAATCTAACTTACCCTACAGAAAAATAGGGGGGAAGGGATAATGGGGGGGATGATAAAGGGTAGGGCAAATTGGGGGATAGGGTAATCAGAAGCAAACACTTCTGAGGAGGGACAAGGTCAAAAGAGAGAATAGAATAAATGGGGGGCAGGATAGGATTAAGGGAAATATACTTAGTTTTTTACAACATGACTATTATGGAAGTGTTTTGCATGACTACAAAAATATAACCTATATCGAGTTGCTTGCCTTCTCAATAAGGGTGGGTGGGGAGGGAGGAAGGGAGAAAATTTGGAACTCAACGTTTTAAAAACACATGTTAAAAATTGTTTTCATGTGCAAAAGAAATAGAAGAAATGGGGTATAGAAATCTATCCTGCCCTACAGGAAAATAGAAAGGGAAGGGGATAAGAGAAGGGGGGAGAGATAGAAGGGAGGGCAGATTAGGGGAAGGGGTATTCAGAATGCATGCTGTCTTGGGGTGGGGGGATGAATGAGATGGGGAAAAACCTTGGAACTCAAAATCTTGTGGAAGTGAATGTTGAAAACTAAAAATAAATAAATTAAGGGATCTTAAAAAAAACTTGAAAGGCAAAAACTTTGAAAGTGCTATAAGTAAAATGTTTAAAATAAAATATGGAACTGCTTTAAAAAAAAAAGAGTGTCCCCATCCCTTATCTTGCCAATTAAGTTCTAAGTTCAGTCACTTGTACCTATTGAGGGAGTTCAAATGCTGTTAGTGTTTTGCTTTGTTTTCTTTTTGTAATTTCAACAATCTGAAGGAAAGTCCCAGTTGTCATGACCTAGTTATAGCTCTTTAATCAATGACAAAGGGGTACAGAAGTCATTTCTCAGAGTTAAGGGGAAACAGAGAGATCAGAACACTGTGAGATTGTGATTGGGGGGAGATCTCTACTTTAGATGGGGTGGGAAACAGGTTATGATTGAAGAGGATCTTATCTAAAAGACAGAAAACAAGAGAAGGAAGCAGGCCAGCAGTTAGCTTCCTATTTTAAATCAACTACTTAATAAGTTCAGTTATTTCTACTTAGTGAAGGATTACAAGCGTTGTCAATGCCCTTTAAATTCTTCTGCCCTTGTGCACAGTCCCAGTTGCCCAGTCCTAGTTAAAACTCTGATCATTATAATCTATGACAAATAGCCTGGAGCCCTGAATTCATTGCCTGAAAATGCCTTAATGCTCATGGAACTTAGATTTGTTGAGATTGTCCAAGAAAAGAGTCTATTTCAAGGAATATGAATAGTATAGGTAATGTTGACACTGGGTCTCTCTTACCCAAAGTGCTAATAATTTGAACATCTGTGCAACAGTCAAGAGGCAAAGATGATGAAATTCAATGCAGAAAAAGGAAAAGGAAAAAAAAGAGAAAGTATGTGCCCCAGATTTTTCAGGGAATTACAGTAGAATGTAAGTTCTTCCCAGATAGGAATTTTCTGTATCCCTTGTCCTAAGGGCACAGCATCAGGCACGTGTTAACTCTTTGCCAAAGTACTTTTTCCTAAAGCACATGTGTGATCATGCCTTGAACCTACTCTATAAATTCCAGTGGCTCCCTATTGTCTCTAGGATCAATTATAAGCTCCTCTGTTTTGCATCTAGAGCTCTTCACAGTCTGTCCCCAATATACTGTTCCAATTAGAATATACTTTATGACCCTACCTCTACTGTATATTTAACTGTACTAACCTTTGGACTATCCGTCATACATGATATTCCAGTGGAAAGATCACCAACTCTGAAGACAATGAATGAAAATAATTTATTAAGCATTTACTCTGTGCCAGTCATGTGCCAAACTCTATGGAAATAAACAAATCAAGGAATATGTTCTCTGCTCTCAAAGACCTTACATTGTAATGGGGGGGAGAGAAAATGGGGTAAGGGGTTGTTATACAGTTTTGAAAGGGCTGTGAAGTACAGGGATGTCCTGGTGCTAGTCAAGATAAGGTATGGGCAGTAACAGCAACATAGTGTGATGACCTACATTGATAGCTCTTCTCAGCAGTACAATGATCTAAGACAATTCCAAAAGACTCATGATGGAAAATGCTATCCACATCCAGAGAAAGAGTTATGGAATCTGAATGCAGATAAAAGCATACTACTTTCTTTCTTTTTTCTTTTTGTTTTTTCTTTCTTTCTTGCGTTTTTCCCGTTTGTTCTAATTCTTCTTTCACAACATGGCTAATGTGGAAATATTCTTAATATGATTGTACATGTATAGCCTATATCAGATTGCATGTCATCTTGGGGAGAGGGGAGAGGAGGGAGAGGGAAAATTTTTGGAACTCAAAATCTTATCAAAGTGAATATTGAAAACTAAAACTAAATGATGATTAAAAAAAGATAAGAGGATAGGTAAAGTATTAGAATTCCCAGTCCAGGTTCCAGTGGGTGAGTAAGGGGTGAGGAGAATGAAGAGAATGACAGTTCCAGGAAAGAATAAAGACTGATACTCTCTAGACATATACAGACACTGAGAGACAGCATTCAAAGCAGGAAAAAGCTTCTAGGAGCAAGAACTCTGGTAGCAAAGAAGAATGCTGATACAGGATTCAAAAGAGAACTAGGCTGGGATGCCAAGAGTCTAGATGCAGAGGAAGCTCGGTTAAACAACCATTTCATCAAAGTCACTGGACACAGAAACACATGAGGATTCTCCAAGAAAAGAAAGGGATCAGAAATACCAGAGACATGAGTTAACCTTGACCACATGTATCACCTAAATGTTAATCAAGTGTCATTCTATTCTAAGATTGTGTACACTTTTCCATGAAAACGGTTTTCATTTGTAGAGGAATGTAGGTCAACTTTATGATAGGGAGGGGGCAGAGAAGGATTCTAGCTACTGTTCTTACCACATCATCTTAGTAAATGGTTTATAAGATCTATTGTTGTTCTGTTTTGCCTGACCCCATTTGGAGTTTTCTTGGCAAAGATACTGAAGTGTCTTGCCATTTCCTTCTCCATTTTACAGATGAGGAAACTGAGTTAAACAGGATCAAATGACTTGCCCAGGGTCACACATCTGGACAGTGTCTGAGGCAGAGTCCCAGTACTCTATCTGCTCTGCCAACTCATTGTCCAATCCTATCTACCGGTTTAGTATTAAAGGGAAGCTCATCAGAAGTCATAGGCAATAATTTTAAGGTTGTAGACCCACAGACTACATATATCCTTGAACCTGGTGTTACCACATATTACCCTCTTGGGACACATTACATATTCAAAGAAAAGTGTCAACAGAGAATTGAGGATGTAAAAGTACAAAGTTTGGGGGGAAAGGTTAGCTGAGGGAAAAGTAAGCAAGTTTGGATGGAAAGGAGAGAATGAGTTCTAAGACAACAAAAGCCACACTACTGAGAAGGGAAAGAGGGGAAGGGAAGACTTCCTTTGAATTTGGCTTGATGGTACTGGTAGGAATTCTTCAGGCAAAGAGAAAGAGAAAGTACATTCTGGGTATAGAGAGCAGCTAAAAAGAAAAGCCACTGTAGCAGGTTGGGAC
>NW_020952072.1:0-8140 GCF_900497805.2 Vombatus ursinus
CCTTTCTTCCTTCCTTCCTTCCTTTCTTTCTCTCTCTCTCTCTCTCTCTTTCTTTCTTTCTTTCTCTTCCTCCTTCTTTCCATTCCTTCATTCCATTATTCCTTCCTCCTTTCTCTCCCTCTCCTCTTCTCCCTTCATTTTTTTTCTTCCTTCCTTTCTTTTTACCTTTTTTTTCTTGTTTTGAGATGGAGTTTTTTTTTTTTTTGTTTGTGGATAGTGGCATATTTGTATTCTATTATTTATTCTATTTATATTCTATTTGTATTTGATTTCTTTGTTAGGAATAGAGTATTTAAGGATCATGACAGCACAGTATTTGAAAAGAAAAGCTGACAGACAGGCCTTGGTACTCATTGTGCAAATTTTAACAAATATGTGACATTGAGTTGCAAGCAACTTGGGAGCAAGCATTATTCAAAATTAGAAAATAAAATTTAAAAGATTATCTAATGACTACAACAAATAATGAAGCTGGAATTTAAAAAGAAGGAATTACGCTAAAAAAATGACTCTGCTAACTCAAGGAGTAAAAAAGTTCCAGAAAATGTTTCATAATATTCTTTCTGGCAGGGGTATCCATCTTTCCACTCATTGACACCAAGATCATTTATTTTCACGCATTTGCTTCTACATGAGGGGAGCCAGCTGTGCTGTTTTGTGTTCCTTCTCTTGTCTCAAAAAAAAAAAAACAACGCAGAGAAACAGCATAACACTAGTTTGATTTAATGATTCTGACCCTTCTACCTTTGGTGTATATTACCCAGTTATCCCCACCCAGTGTTCCTTGAGCTTGAGGGTGTTGAAAGGAACCTACACTGTTTATGAAAGACTTTTGAGGCAGAAAGTTAACTTTTTTTTATTTTTCACACTAAATCCAGGGATGGTAAGTGACACCTCTCTATGTGTTAACAGCCTCTTCTGTTGATGGAGGAGGGGGAGAGGAAACAGTATTGGCAAGTCTGTTAGGAATGTAGAACAAAGGTAAGACATGGAAAAAGAAAGTAGGAGAAAAGGAAAGAGAAGGGAAAGGAAAAAGGCAGAAAGCATGATATCAGGGAAAGAAGAATGGGGAGAGAAAAAACAAGAAAGGGAAATTCCCTGAGCCACAAAACATTCATTATACATTTGCTTTGTGTCAGGCACTGGAGTTAGAGCTGGAAGGGACTTAAGACAGCTTCTAGGGCAACCCTCTCATTTAACAAAGAAAGAAACTCCACTCCTAAGAGGTTATTTGATTTACCTAAAGTCACAGCAGAATCAAAGTTGGGCCTCTGTGGGTGTGGGAGAGACAGAGACAGAGACAGAGACAGAGAGAGAAGGAAGGAACGAAGGAAGGGGGGAAGGAAGGAGGGAAGGAAGGGGGGAAGAAAGGAAGGAAGGAAGGGAGGAAGGAAGGAAGGAAGGAAGGAAGGAAGGAAGGAAGGAAGGAAGGAAGGAAGGAAGGAAGGAAGGAAGGAAGGGAGGGAGGGAGGGAGGGAGGAAGGAAGGAAGGAGGGAAGAGAGGGAGGGAAGGAGGAAGGAAGGAAGGAAGGAGGGAAGAAAGGAAAGAGGGAAAGAGTAAGGGAAGGAAAGAAAGGAAGGGAGGGAGACAAAGAAAAAAGGATTCAGACAAAACAACCAGGGAAAATTTAGGTGGGGGAAGATAAGTGGTATGAGAGGGAGTGAAAGATCATAGGATCATAGATGGAGAGCTGGAAGGGCCCTCAGACTCTGTCTAGTCCTACTACTTCATTTTAGACGCATGGAGATGGAGGCACAGGGAAAAGTGAATTATCCAAAGCACAGAGACAGTAATGGCAGAATCTGGCTTTGAGCACACCCCATCTGGAGTCTAAGATCACTTGCTCTTCCTCTCTCCTCATCATCACATGCTGGAAATCGTGTAACAGGGAGAGCGCACCATTCGGCTAGAGCAAGGCCCTTTCTCTCTGAACCTCTTTTTGCTCATCTGCCAATAGGAGATAACTATCCCAACCTCTCAGCCCTGGGGAGGTTCAAATGAGATAATTCATGTAAATCTCTTCACAAACTTTACATCTTTATAAATGTCAGTAATTATTTTTGTTGCCAGGAAGATAATGGCCCATTTATCTTCTCTTCACTGCTAGTAATTGAAGGCTACTGAATTGGCAATGATGCTTCGGTGATTCCTGAGCAGCATTGGACACTGGTAGCTCCCCCTCCCCTTCTTTCTCAGTACTCTTCCTTTTGTTTTTCTCCAATCACTCTATAATCCAGCCTAATTGGGAGAAGTTAGGTGAGGCAGTGGATAAAGTCCAAGCCTGGAGGCAGGAAGACCTGAGTTCAAACCCAGCCTCAGACACTTACTAGCTATATGACCCTGGGCAAATCACTTAACCTTGTTTGCTTCAGTTTCCTCATCTCTAAAAATGAGCTGGAGAAGGAAATGGCAAACTATTCCAGAATCTTTGCTAAGAAAATCTCAAATAGGGTCATGAAGAGCCAGACATGACTGAAAGGACTGAACAGAACAACCACCATCAGCTAATTGACAGCTCCCTTGCCTGGTCTCCTTCTGCCCTCTCTCCCCCAAATAATCAATCTACAAGCACCTGTTAAGTATCTACTGTATCCTAGACACTGAGGTAGGCACAGGTAATACCAATATAAAAAGCCTTTTGCCTCCTGGAAGCCATTGCCATTATTTTCACCAACACTTGGTTTTCTTTGTAATGCTATGTATTTAATTGTACACGTTTAAAAATGCCATTTGGAGAAGGGGTCCATAGACTTCAGCAGGCTTCTGAATGGGTCCAGGACACACAAATAGGATTAAGAATCCCTGGTCTTTAGAAAACTATTGGACTTGTAGTTACAAGACATGAACACATTTCCAACATCTCCTCCTTTGTTGTTCATGACTGAATGTACTATGTCCTCTCAGTGAGGAAAATCCCTCGACAGATGCAGATGATGCTTTCTCTGTAACTTGTAGTCTTTGAGAGCTTTCTAGGACACTAGAGGCAAAGTGACTTAGCCAGGGTCACACAATCAATATGTATCAGAGGCAGGAATCAGAGCGATTCTTCTTGACTCAAAGCCTGCCTCTCTTTCCACTGCACCACTGTCTGCTACTTAGGGGTTGTATGACATTGGGCAAGTCACTTGAAGCCTCTGGGTCTAGTAATCTCTCAGGTCACTTCTCATTTAAAATCTTATGAACTGAAGAACCCAAAGAACCAGGGACAGGGAGAGTCCCTAGCATGAGGCACATGGAGAAAGGAATACCCACTTTAAAACACGGTAAAGCATTCTACTCACAAGTGCTTTGGGGCAAGGAACGTGAGTGCTCTCATCCTCTTTTTAAAGAATAAGAAATGGTCTGAGGCTGAGTGGCATGGCCATTTCACTAGTAAGTGCCACGGGCAGGACCTTAACAAGGACCTCCTGATCTCAGGTCAGGTGTTCCCCATTTCACTCTATTCAGTCTCTCTCAGTCTCTGTTTTCTGCTTAATCATCATAATTGGCATTGTTAGAAAGCTTTACAACTTACAAAGGCCTTTACATAGGTATCTCATTTGGTTCTTACAACAATCTCGTGAGGTAAGTTTTTCGTATGAGAAACTGAGGCTAACAGAGGGTAAGTAATGAGGCCTGCATCACACAGCTACTAAGTTTCTGAGGCAGGATCTGGACTCCAAGCCCAGTGTTCCAGCCACCACACCACTTAGCTATTTGCTTTTGTGCATCCAGGCAATCAGCTTATTTTATATGATCTATTCCAAGCACTTAGCCTCAGTTTCTTAACCTGTAAAATAAGGAGTTCTTAATCTGGTCGTAATGAGATGCCTTTAAGATCTAAATCTATAATTGTGTGATTACCTGAATGTACAAAAAACTTAGTAAGATATATGAAATCAAATCCAATCATACAGCTCTTTGGAATGCTTCATTAGAAGAAAAGAAATTACTTTTAAACTAGTAGGTAAAATGCTCAGACTCATTGATGTAATGCAAGAAGAAAGGCTCAAAGAGACTGTGTGTCCCCAAGGTTACACTGATTCTGTCCTAGAGCCAGGAAATGGAAAGGAAATGGTACTCCTCGAGAAAATAGATTGCAGCACAATCCCCTCTCATTTTGCAAAATATGAATGCATGGAATGGGGCAAAGAGTGGGGAGGAAAAAATGGCTTAACTTCATTATGGGCCAAATTCATCTGCACCTATCACTGGATGGCCAAGAACAAGCCCCATAAATAGGGCTGATTATTCTTTATGAGCCTTCCATTTTTCTGTTACTTATGCCCCCTTCATATCGAACAGTCTCATAAATGTGCTCACCACGACTCATCCAGACATGAGGTTTTATACTTTCTTGTACAAGTGAGGAATTTTTATGCTTGGTTCCAACGACTGAGCTCTGAGTCAGGAATAAGGTACAAGAAAAGTGTGAAACAAGGTGATTTACCTGTGTGCAAATCGATTTTTAATATTCTTATTGGTAACAGAATAATGACAAAGATGGCATGCTCACCAACTTTGGGAATATTATAAATGCTGGAGGAATCATTCACGCATTGAATGCAAAAAAGGGGGTGGGATCCTGAGAGCCTGAAACATTGGCCCAAATCTAATAAAATAAAATTTAATTGAGCAAATATAAAGTTCTATATTTGGGTTGGGAAGTTAACTTCACAAATATAGGATAAGAGAATCATGACTAGACAACAGGTTATGTTGAAAGAAACCCCAATATGAATTAGCAATGAGAAAATAATCTCAAAAAATCAATGCAGAATTGGGCCTCGTAAATCATAGAATCTAAGAGTAAGAGGGGCCTTTGTAACTGTCTAATCCAGAACTTAGCCAAAAAGGAATCTCTTCTAGGACATATTCAGCAAATGACCATCTAGCTTTTACTTAAAGACATCGAGAAAGGGAACCCAGACCTTCCAAAAGCAACCTATTCCATTTGGGGACAGCTGTAATTGTTAGGAAGTTTTTCCTAATAACCAATCTAAATGTACCCTATTAACACACATGCATTACTACTGGTTCTGCCTACAGGGCTAAGTGTAGGACTTTGAATCACTCTTCTACATAAATGTTCTTCAGATGTTTAAACATCAATGACATGGTGCTCTTAAGACTTCTTTTGTTCAGGCTCAATTCTTTAGGAATCATCGATTCCTTCAACCAAATATAAGGCATAGACTAGAGGAATTTCATTACGCTCATCATCCTGATTGTCTTCTTCCTTTTATTAATATGCTTTTTAAAGTAAGGTGCCAAGAATCAAACACAACGCCCTTGAAACAGTCTGACCCAATCAGAGTATAATGGGAATAAAACCACCATAGTCCTAGATACTGAGCCTTTCTTAATGCAGATGAAAATGGAGTTAGCTTTCATGGTTGCCCATATGACATGGAGGCGTAGTGTCCAGAAAGAAGTGTTAGGCAAGTCTGCTTAATCATACCCTTGTCAGACCACATCTGGGTTATTGTTTTCAGACTAAACATCACAATTGGAAAGGATGCCAACAATCTCCCAGTTCACTATAACCTTAGATGAAGAAATGACTCTTCTGCTTATCAATGCCAAGCCCTCTACTTCTCCATCATTTTCTCCAGTTGATTTCCCCACTCTCTATATTTTTTTTTAATCTCCCAATATATGTTGGTTCTTCTCTGTTGCTTACAAACATGCTCATACCTATGTCTCCTCCAGCACACCTACACATACACATACAACACATGCGCACATGCACACACATTTTTGCATGCACACACTTATTGATATGTATATAGGAGGAAAGGACTAGGTATTCATATAGCACCTACTATGTGCCAGGCACTGTGCTAAGTGCTTTACAACTATTATGTCACTTTATCTTCACAGCAACCCTGTGAGGGAGATACTATTATTAGCCCCATTTTATAGTTAATGAAACTGAGGCAAACAAAAGTTAAGTAAATCTCCCATGGTCCCACAGGTAGTAAGTATCTGAGGTTGGATTTCAACTTAGGTCTTCCTGGCTATATGCGCAGATGTATGTATAGTTATTCCTTCCACATTACAACTTTCCCCAGCATGGTTTTGATATACTGCCGGTTCACATGAGAAATTGAATGGGAAGTTTTGGGGAGTTTTGTGGAAGCCACAGATGATATGTGATGGCCAGCAGACGACACAGAGCTTATGACAAAACACTTAACTCAAATGTTACAATAAGGTATTGTAAAAATCCCATAAAATACAAAAAAATTCAGACTTCTCAGGGAAGGCTAAAAATCTTTACAGGGATTTTCCAGTTCATGGAGCATGCCATACCCCTAACCCCTGCAATGTGGAAGGCATATGTTTGTACGTAGATATGTGTTTGCATGTACATGTGTGTACATATGTATAAGCGCACATATTGTACACATAAACCCATATGTGAGTGTTTTTAGGAAGTAAACTCATAACCTTTGAAGTCTTTGTCGATGTCAGTTATTGTCCTGTGTTAAGTCACCTCAGTCTCAGAGGGCTGAGACTATTTGGCCTGGCATATAGATCTAGGCCTCCTGAGGTCAAATCAAGTTTCTTCTCTGTGTAATCAGTTGTTAGAATGCTAGGTAGCAAAGTACTGGACTTGCAGTCATGTAAGTCTGAGTTCAAATCTTGCCTCAGACCCTTAGAAACTGTGTGAACCTAGGCAAGTCACTTAGCCTTCATAAAATCTGTTTCCTCAGCTGTAAAATGATACTAATGGCACTTTGCCTTGTAAGGTTGTTGTGAGGATCAACTGAGATAATACTTATACTGTGCTGAGCACAGTGCCTGGCACATAGTAGGTGCTATATAAATGCCTTAGTCTCAGTTTCCTCATCTGTAAAATGTGGAAAATTTACCTCACGTGGTTGGTTTTGTTGTTTTTCAGTCCTTTCAATCGTGTCCAATTTTTCGTGAGCCCATTTGGGGTTTTCTTGGCAAAGATCCTGGAGTGGTTTGCCATTTCCTTCTCCAGCCATAACACTGTTATGAGGATCAAACTAGATAACATTAAAATACTTTCTAAACTTTGAATTTCTAGGTAACTGTCAGTTGTTGCTATTATTTTATGATTATTATCAGGATTATTGCTGGCGGTAGAAGATTACAAACAGGTTCTAGACACATCCAGTCCAACCCTTACTGAACAAGACTGCCCTTGCCACATCCCCCAGAAGTTGCTGTCCAGCCTTTGTGTGAGGGAAGAGCCAAAAGTAGAGAGCTCCTCTCCCACCCGATTTCGAGAACTCCCATTGTAGATGAAGAATTGTTGGGGGATTTGGGGTCCCCATTTTACATGAAGCTTCCCATTATTCCTGGATAGATTGTCTGTGAGCCTTATTTTCTTGAAATTCCCCTAATATTTTGTTTCTCCCTCTCTGCCTATTCCAGTCTTCAGGACACAGTCTCCTAGACAGAATGCCTCACACTTACTTTCTAATGAAGAATGCATGTATACATGTATGTATATTAGAATACATAAAAAAATGAATACCAGGTATTCTGAAGAAGGAAAGTCCTAGCACAAAATGTCTCAAATTTTTTTAGCCTTCCCTGAGAAGTCTGAATTTTTTTTTTCTTCTATAGGATTTTTACAATACCTTATTGTAAAATTTGAGTTAAGGATTTGGTCATAAGCTCTATGCTGTCTGCTGGCCTTCACATATCATCTGTGGCTTCCACGAAACTCCCCAAAACTTCCCATTCAATTTCTCACGCCAATTGGCAATATATCAAAACCATGATGGGGGAAGTCACAATGTGGAAGGGGTAACTATAGGTTCTAGAACCTAGAACAATGGTTCAAGCTTCTAAAGATAACAATTTATTAAGTAATGCATGCCAATTGTATAACAAATTGGAACCAGGCCTCCCCATCTTGGCACTGGACTCCTTAATACAGAGGGAGACATATTTTTGTACGTTAAAAGAAAACAATTAACAGGATATAAACCAGGATACAAGGCTAGGTAATTTGATTTCTAATTGGAGGAAAGATTGGGGGCTCTCTGAGGTGAATCAAGAAAGACTTCTATCTGGATCTCTAAAGTTTAGTATAATTATTGGCACATGTTAAGCATTTAATAAAGTCTCTTTCCTTCCTTCCTTCCTTCCTTCCTTCCTTCCTTCCTTCCTTCCTTC
>NW_020952073.1:0-8138 GCF_900497805.2 Vombatus ursinus
CCTTTCTTCCTTCCTTCCTTCCTTTCTTTCTCTCTCTCTCTCTCTCTTTCTTTCTTTCTTTCTCTTCCTCCTTCTTTCCATTCCTTCATTCCATTATTCCTTCCTCCTTTCTCTCCCTCTCCTCTTCTCCCTTCATTTTTTTTCTTCCTTCCTTTCTTTTTACCTTTTTTTTCTTGTTTTGAGATGGAGTTTTTTTTTTTTTTGTTTGTGGATAGTGGCATATTTGTATTCTATTATTTATTCTATTTATATTCTATTTGTATTTGATTTCTTTGTTAGGAATAGAGTATTTAAGGATCATGACAGCACAGTATTTGAAAAGAAAAGCTGACAGACAGGCCTTGGTACTCATTGTGCAAATTTTAACAAATATGTGACATTGAGTTGCAAGCAACTTGGGAGCAAGCATTATTCAAAATTAGAAAATAAAATTTAAAAGATTATCTAATGACTACAACAAATAATGAAGCTGGAATTTAAAAAGAAGGAATTACGCTAAAAAAATGACTCTGCTAACTCAAGGAGTAAAAAAGTTCCAGAAAATGTTTCATAATATTCTTTCTGGCAGGGGTATCCATCTTTCCACTCATTGACACCAAGATCATTTATTTTCACGCATTTGCTTCTACATGAGGGGAGCCAGCTGTGCTGTTTTGTGTTCCTTCTCTTGTCTCAAAAAAAAAAAAACAACGCAGAGAAACAGCATAACACTAGTTTGATTTAATGATTCTGACCCTTCTACCTTTGGTGTATATTACCCAGTTATCCCCACCCAGTGTTCCTTGAGCTTGAGGGTGTTGAAAGGAACCTACACTGTTTATGAAAGACTTTTGAGGCAGAAAGTTAACTTTTTTTTATTTTTCACACTAAATCCAGGGATGGTAAGTGACACCTCTCTATGTGTTAACAGCCTCTTCTGTTGATGGAGGAGGGGGAGAGGAAACAGTATTGGCAAGTCTGTTAGGAATGTAGAACAAAGGTAAGACATGGAAAAAGAAAGTAGGAGAAAAGGAAAGAGAAGGGAAAGGAAAAAGGCAGAAAGCATGATATCAGGGAAAGAAGAATGGGGAGAGAAAAAACAAGAAAGGGAAATTCCCTGAGCCACAAAACATTCATTATACATTTGCTTTGTGTCAGGCACTGGAGTTAGAGCTGGAAGGGACTTAAGACAGCTTCTAGGGCAACCCTCTCATTTAACAAAGAAAGAAACTCCACTCCTAAGAGGTTATTTGATTTACCTAAAGTCACAGCAGAATCAAAGTTGGGCCTCTGTGGGTGTGGGAGAGACAGAGACAGAGACAGAGACAGAGAGAGAAGGAAGGAACGAAGGAAGGGGGGAAGGAAGGAGGGAAGGAAGGGGGGAAGAAAGGAAGGAAGGAAGGGAGGAAGGAAGGAAGGAAGGAAGGAAGGAAGGAAGGAAGGAAGGAAGGAAGGAAGGAAGGAAGGAAGGAAGGAAGGGAGGGAGGGAGGGAGGGAGGAAGGAAGGAAGGAGGGAAGAGAGGGAGGGAAGGAGGAAGGAAGGAAGGAAGGAGGGAAGAAAGGAAAGAGGGAAAGAGTAAGGGAAGGAAAGAAAGGAAGGGAGGGAGACAAAGAAAAAAGGATTCAGACAAAACAACCAGGGAAAATTTAGGTGGGGGAAGATAAGTGGTATGAGAGGGAGTGAAAGATCATAGGATCATAGATGGAGAGCTGGAAGGGCCCTCAGACTCTGTCTAGTCCTACTACTTCATTTTAGACGCATGGAGATGGAGGCACAGGGAAAAGTGAATTATCCAAAGCACAGAGACAGTAATGGCAGAATCTGGCTTTGAGCACACCCCATCTGGAGTCTAAGATCACTTGCTCTTCCTCTCTCCTCATCATCACATGCTGGAAATCGTGTAACAGGGAGAGCGCACCATTCGGCTAGAGCAAGGCCCTTTCTCTCTGAACCTCTTTTTGCTCATCTGCCAATAGGAGATAACTATCCCAACCTCTCAGCCCTGGGGAGGTTCAAATGAGATAATTCATGTAAATCTCTTCACAAACTTTACATCTTTATAAATGTCAGTAATTATTTTTGTTGCCAGGAAGATAATGGCCCATTTATCTTCTCTTCACTGCTAGTAATTGAAGGCTACTGAATTGGCAATGATGCTTCGGTGATTCCTGAGCAGCATTGGACACTGGTAGCTCCCCCTCCCCTTCTTTCTCAGTACTCTTCCTTTTGTTTTTCTCCAATCACTCTATAATCCAGCCTAATTGGGAGAAGTTAGGTGAGGCAGTGGATAAAGTCCAAGCCTGGAGGCAGGAAGACCTGAGTTCAAACCCAGCCTCAGACACTTACTAGCTATATGACCCTGGGCAAATCACTTAACCTTGTTTGCTTCAGTTTCCTCATCTCTAAAAATGAGCTGGAGAAGGAAATGGCAAACTATTCCAGAATCTTTGCTAAGAAAATCTCAAATAGGGTCATGAAGAGCCAGACATGACTGAAAGGACTGAACAGAACAACCACCATCAGCTAATTGACAGCTCCCTTGCCTGGTCTCCTTCTGCCCTCTCTCCCCCAAATAATCAATCTACAAGCACCTGTTAAGTATCTACTGTATCCTAGACACTGAGGTAGGCACAGGTAATACCAATATAAAAAGCCTTTTGCCTCCTGGAAGCCATTGCCATTATTTTCACCAACACTTGGTTTTCTTTGTAATGCTATGTATTTAATTGTACACGTTTAAAAATGCCATTTGGAGAAGGGGTCCATAGACTTCAGCAGGCTTCTGAATGGGTCCAGGACACACAAATAGGATTAAGAATCCCTGGTCTTTAGAAAACTATTGGACTTGTAGTTACAAGACATGAACACATTTCCAACATCTCCTCCTTTGTTGTTCATGACTGAATGTACTATGTCCTCTCAGTGAGGAAAATCCCTCGACAGATGCAGATGATGCTTTCTCTGTAACTTGTAGTCTTTGAGAGCTTTCTAGGACACTAGAGGCAAAGTGACTTAGCCAGGGTCACACAATCAATATGTATCAGAGGCAGGAATCAGAGCGATTCTTCTTGACTCAAAGCCTGCCTCTCTTTCCACTGCACCACTGTCTGCTACTTAGGGGTTGTATGACATTGGGCAAGTCACTTGAAGCCTCTGGGTCTAGTAATCTCTCAGGTCACTTCTCATTTAAAATCTTATGAACTGAAGAACCCAAAGAACCAGGGACAGGGAGAGTCCCTAGCATGAGGCACATGGAGAAAGGAATACCCACTTTAAAACACGGTAAAGCATTCTACTCACAAGTGCTTTGGGGCAAGGAACGTGAGTGCTCTCATCCTCTTTTTAAAGAATAAGAAATGGTCTGAGGCTGAGTGGCATGGCCATTTCACTAGTAAGTGCCACGGGCAGGACCTTAACAAGGACCTCCTGATCTCAGGTCAGGTGTTCCCCATTTCACTCTATTCAGTCTCTCTCAGTCTCTGTTTTCTGCTTAATCATCATAATTGGCATTGTTAGAAAGCTTTACAACTTACAAAGGCCTTTACATAGGTATCTCATTTGGTTCTTACAACAATCTCGTGAGGTAAGTTTTTCGTATGAGAAACTGAGGCTAACAGAGGGTAAGTAATGAGGCCTGCATCACACAGCTACTAAGTTTCTGAGGCAGGATCTGGACTCCAAGCCCAGTGTTCCAGCCACCACACCACTTAGCTATTTGCTTTTGTGCATCCAGGCAATCAGCTTATTTTATATGATCTATTCCAAGCACTTAGCCTCAGTTTCTTAACCTGTAAAATAAGGAGTTCTTAATCTGGTCGTAATGAGATGCCTTTAAGATCTAAATCTATAATTGTGTGATTACCTGAATGTACAAAAAACTTAGTAAGATATATGAAATCAAATCCAATCATACAGCTCTTTGGAATGCTTCATTAGAAGAAAAGAAATTACTTTTAAACTAGTAGGTAAAATGCTCAGACTCATTGATGTAATGCAAGAAGAAAGGCTCAAAGAGACTGTGTGTCCCCAAGGTTACACTGATTCTGTCCTAGAGCCAGGAAATGGAAAGGAAATGGTACTCCTCGAGAAAATAGATTGCAGCACAATCCCCTCTCATTTTGCAAAATATGAATGCATGGAATGGGGCAAAGAGTGGGGAGGAAAAAATGGCTTAACTTCATTATGGGCCAAATTCATCTGCACCTATCACTGGATGGCCAAGAACAAGCCCCATAAATAGGGCTGATTATTCTTTATGAGCCTTCCATTTTTCTGTTACTTATGCCCCCTTCATATCGAACAGTCTCATAAATGTGCTCACCACGACTCATCCAGACATGAGGTTTTATACTTTCTTGTACAAGTGAGGAATTTTTATGCTTGGTTCCAACGACTGAGCTCTGAGTCAGGAATAAGGTACAAGAAAAGTGTGAAACAAGGTGATTTACCTGTGTGCAAATCGATTTTTAATATTCTTATTGGTAACAGAATAATGACAAAGATGGCATGCTCACCAACTTTGGGAATATTATAAATGCTGGAGGAATCATTCACGCATTGAATGCAAAAAAGGGGGTGGGATCCTGAGAGCCTGAAACATTGGCCCAAATCTAATAAAATAAAATTTAATTGAGCAAATATAAAGTTCTATATTTGGGTTGGGAAGTTAACTTCACAAATATAGGATAAGAGAATCATGACTAGACAACAGGTTATGTTGAAAGAAACCCCAATATGAATTAGCAATGAGAAAATAATCTCAAAAAATCAATGCAGAATTGGGCCTCGTAAATCATAGAATCTAAGAGTAAGAGGGGCCTTTGTAACTGTCTAATCCAGAACTTAGCCAAAAAGGAATCTCTTCTAGGACATATTCAGCAAATGACCATCTAGCTTTTACTTAAAGACATCGAGAAAGGGAACCCAGACCTTCCAAAAGCAACCTATTCCATTTGGGGACAGCTGTAATTGTTAGGAAGTTTTTCCTAATAACCAATCTAAATGTACCCTATTAACACACATGCATTACTACTGGTTCTGCCTACAGGGCTAAGTGTAGGACTTTGAATCACTCTTCTACATAAATGTTCTTCAGATGTTTAAACATCAATGACATGGTGCTCTTAAGACTTCTTTTGTTCAGGCTCAATTCTTTAGGAATCATCGATTCCTTCAACCAAATATAAGGCATAGACTAGAGGAATTTCATTACGCTCATCATCCTGATTGTCTTCTTCCTTTTATTAATATGCTTTTTAAAGTAAGGTGCCAAGAATCAAACACAACGCCCTTGAAACAGTCTGACCCAATCAGAGTATAATGGGAATAAAACCACCATAGTCCTAGATACTGAGCCTTTCTTAATGCAGATGAAAATGGAGTTAGCTTTCATGGTTGCCCATATGACATGGAGGCGTAGTGTCCAGAAAGAAGTGTTAGGCAAGTCTGCTTAATCATACCCTTGTCAGACCACATCTGGGTTATTGTTTTCAGACTAAACATCACAATTGGAAAGGATGCCAACAATCTCCCAGTTCACTATAACCTTAGATGAAGAAATGACTCTTCTGCTTATCAATGCCAAGCCCTCTACTTCTCCATCATTTTCTCCAGTTGATTTCCCCACTCTCTATATTTTTTTTTAATCTCCCAATATATGTTGGTTCTTCTCTGTTGCTTACAAACATGCTCATACCTATGTCTCCTCCAGCACACCTACACATACACATACAACACATGCGCACATGCACACACATTTTTGCATGCACACACTTATTGATATGTATATAGGAGGAAAGGACTAGGTATTCATATAGCACCTACTATGTGCCAGGCACTGTGCTAAGTGCTTTACAACTATTATGTCACTTTATCTTCACAGCAACCCTGTGAGGGAGATACTATTATTAGCCCCATTTTATAGTTAATGAAACTGAGGCAAACAAAAGTTAAGTAAATCTCCCATGGTCCCACAGGTAGTAAGTATCTGAGGTTGGATTTCAACTTAGGTCTTCCTGGCTATATGCGCAGATGTATGTATAGTTATTCCTTCCACATTACAACTTTCCCCAGCATGGTTTTGATATACTGCCGGTTCACATGAGAAATTGAATGGGAAGTTTTGGGGAGTTTTGTGGAAGCCACAGATGATATGTGATGGCCAGCAGACGACACAGAGCTTATGACAAAACACTTAACTCAAATGTTACAATAAGGTATTGTAAAAATCCCATAAAATACAAAAAAATTCAGACTTCTCAGGGAAGGCTAAAAATCTTTACAGGGATTTTCCAGTTCATGGAGCATGCCATACCCCTAACCCCTGCAATGTGGAAGGCATATGTTTGTACGTAGATATGTGTTTGCATGTACATGTGTGTACATATGTATAAGCGCACATATTGTACACATAAACCCATATGTGAGTGTTTTTAGGAAGTAAACTCATAACCTTTGAAGTCTTTGTCGATGTCAGTTATTGTCCTGTGTTAAGTCACCTCAGTCTCAGAGGGCTGAGACTATTTGGCCTGGCATATAGATCTAGGCCTCCTGAGGTCAAATCAAGTTTCTTCTCTGTGTAATCAGTTGTTAGAATGCTAGGTAGCAAAGTACTGGACTTGCAGTCATGTAAGTCTGAGTTCAAATCTTGCCTCAGACCCTTAGAAACTGTGTGAACCTAGGCAAGTCACTTAGCCTTCATAAAATCTGTTTCCTCAGCTGTAAAATGATACTAATGGCACTTTGCCTTGTAAGGTTGTTGTGAGGATCAACTGAGATAATACTTATACTGTGCTGAGCACAGTGCCTGGCACATAGTAGGTGCTATATAAATGCCTTAGTCTCAGTTTCCTCATCTGTAAAATGTGGAAAATTTACCTCACGTGGTTGGTTTTGTTGTTTTTCAGTCCTTTCAATCGTGTCCAATTTTTCGTGAGCCCATTTGGGGTTTTCTTGGCAAAGATCCTGGAGTGGTTTGCCATTTCCTTCTCCAGCCATAACACTGTTATGAGGATCAAACTAGATAACATTAAAATACTTTCTAAACTTTGAATTTCTAGGTAACTGTCAGTTGTTGCTATTATTTTATGATTATTATCAGGATTATTGCTGGCGGTAGAAGATTACAAACAGGTTCTAGACACATCCAGTCCAACCCTTACTGAACAAGACTGCCCTTGCCACATCCCCCAGAAGTTGCTGTCCAGCCTTTGTGTGAGGGAAGAGCCAAAAGTAGAGAGCTCCTCTCCCACCCGATTTCGAGAACTCCCATTGTAGATGAAGAATTGTTGGGGGATTTGGGGTCCCCATTTTACATGAAGCTTCCCATTATTCCTGGATAGATTGTCTGTGAGCCTTATTTTCTTGAAATTCCCCTAATATTTTGTTTCTCCCTCTCTGCCTATTCCAGTCTTCAGGACACAGTCTCCTAGACAGAATGCCTCACACTTACTTTCTAATGAAGAATGCATGTATACATGTATGTATATTAGAATACATAAAAAAATGAATACCAGGTATTCTGAAGAAGGAAAGTCCTAGCACAAAATGTCTCAAATTTTTTTAGCCTTCCCTGAGAAGTCTGAATTTTTTTTTTCTTCTATAGGATTTTTACAATACCTTATTGTAAAATTTGAGTTAAGGATTTGGTCATAAGCTCTATGCTGTCTGCTGGCCTTCACATATCATCTGTGGCTTCCACGAAACTCCCCAAAACTTCCCATTCAATTTCTCACGCCAATTGGCAATATATCAAAACCATGATGGGGGAAGTCACAATGTGGAAGGGGTAACTATAGGTTCTAGAACCTAGAACAATGGTTCAAGCTTCTAAAGATAACAATTTATTAAGTAATGCATGCCAATTGTATAACAAATTGGAACCAGGCCTCCCCATCTTGGCACTGGACTCCTTAATACAGAGGGAGACATATTTTTGTACGTTAAAAGAAAACAATTAACAGGATATAAACCAGGATACAAGGCTAGGTAATTTGATTTCTAATTGGAGGAAAGATTGGGGGCTCTCTGAGGTGAATCAAGAAAGACTTCTATCTGGATCTCTAAAGTTTAGTATAATTATTGGCACATGTTAAGCATTTAATAAAGTCTCTTTCCTTCCTTCCTTCCTTCCTTCCTTCCTTCCTTCCTTCCTTCCTTC
>NW_020952074.1:0-1251 GCF_900497805.2 Vombatus ursinus
ATCATCAATTTAGAATGATTATATATGAGATCTTAGAAGATAGCTGCTATGTTATTTAATCTCTGCCTGTCTCAGTTTCCTTAACATCTACCTCTCAGGGTTATTGTGAGGATAAAATGAGATATTTGCAAAGCATTTTATAAATGTGAGCTATCATCTAGTTCTGGCCCCTCATTTTACAGATAAGGACTTGCCTATGGTCACATAGCTAGTAAATGTTGGAGGTGGTATTTGAACCCTAGTGTTCTTGTCTTCTCCAAGTCCTAGCGGACTTTTCCTTCTTAGGCTGAAACTTTCCTTGTAGGGCTTATGGAAAATGATAGTCAATATGCTGAAGAGGTTTTCTTCCTTTCCTTATGCATTTACAATGGCAACAGGTAGGCCAAGTAAGTTCCATCTCCCCCAAATGATATTCTAGTATTTTGTATGTACACTTATTATTCTGCCCAAACATACAGATTTTTGGTCAAGTAGAAATGGTATGCTAGGGGTGACTGTATTTTGAAAATCCCTAAAGAAGGAATATTAGGTTTTGACAAATTAATACATTTATGAAAAGTTCTCCAATCCCTTGACGCTTTTTTTTTTCCTTGTGAATCTTTGTGGCTTTTATCCATGAACTCATTTTTACATTTAGAAACCCATGCATACCAATCAAAAAAGAAAAAAAAAAGCGTCAAGGGATTGGAGAACTTTTCATAAATGTATTAATTTGTCAAAACCTAATATTCCTTCTTTAGGGATTTTCAAAATACAGTCACCCCTAGCATACCATTTCTACTTGACCAAAAATCTGTATGTTTGGGCAGAATAATAAGTGTACATACAAAATACTAGAATATCATTTGGGGGAGATGGAACTTACTTGGCCTACCTGTTGCCATTGTAAATGCATAAGGAAAGGAAGAAAACCTCTTCAGCATATTGACTATCATTTTCCATAAGCCCTACAAGGAAAGTTTCAGCCTAAGAAGGAAAAGTCCGCTAGGACTTGGAGAAGACAAGAACACTAGGGTTCAAATACCACCTCCAACATTTACTAGCTATGTGACCATAGGCAAGTCCTTATCTGTAAAATGAGGGGCCAGAACTAGATGATAGCTCACATTTATAAAATGCTTTGCAAATATCTCATTTTATCCTCACAATAACCCTGAGAGGTAGATGTTAAGGAAACTGAGACAGGCAGAGATTAAATAACATAGCAGCTATCTTCTAAGATCTCATATATAATCATTCTAAATTGATGAT
>NW_020952075.1:0-5817 GCF_900497805.2 Vombatus ursinus
TGTACTGGGATGGGATCTGGATACAGAGAAGCAACCGGAGCTCACGCTCCCGAGGCAGGGGCAGTGCTATGTGGAGCTGTGACAAGCTGGAGAAGAAACAAGGTACAAGGAAGTAGCCGGAGTACGTACTCCTGAGGCAGGGGCTGTGCCACATGGGAGTGGGACGGCAGAGAACAAGTTCCCTCTGTCTAGCCCCCTTCCTTAGGTACCACGCTAACCCCAGACGCCTCCCCCCGGTATCTGGGCCCGACTTCCTGCGTCACGTACATTCTCCTTTGTCTATGCACTGATCCCTCACGCCTCCTTCCAAATATCTAGGCCCCACTTCCTGTGCCACGTATGCTCCCTTTGTCTGGGCACTATGCTAGACATCCTCTTCCGATATTTGATCCTCGACGTGTCACTATGGCCGGGCTGTGGAGGAGGGACATGGAAGACTTAAAAGTACTGTAGGGATGGGGGCGGAGTCCCTTTTGCTCCTGCTCGTGTGCGTGTACTTTCCTGCCTGGCCTTGCTGTGATGATCATTGAATAAAGTTCAGGTTTTTGCACCTCCTGGTCGGCTCGTCTCTGGTAAATCCGGGTGACCCCGAAGACCGGTGAGTATGACCCTGGTTGCCTGATCTGGCTGTAAGAGAGTGCACGGTTTGCACCGGCACAAGTGGCGCCCAACGTGGGGCGGAGGAAATAGACCAGGCCCCTGCTGATCAGCTGGTCTGATCTCGGGAAGAGAGACGAGACCCCATAGCCTACAGGGTGAGGGAAGGAAGATGGGACAGATGTTTGTTAAGGTCCCGGATCGGGAGGTGCTAGGGAAAGAAGTATATAAAAGAGTGAAAGAAGCAGAAATCAGTAGTGAGGAAGAATCAGGGAGTGAGGCAGAGGACACTGGAAACAGGGAATGGGAGAATAAGCAAGAGAAAAGACAGCAAGGCCAGGCAGGAAAGCAAGAGCGGGAGGGAGCAAGCAAGAGAGCAGGAAGCCGTAGCAAGGAAAGCTACACGGAGGGGCGGCCCCCTCCCCCACACTTATCCGACAGAGGGAGGACCTGGGCCCCTTTAGAATGGAAGAAATTTAAGGAGTTAAAAGAGGCACTAAGGACAGTGTATGCAGCTGTCTCCCAATGTGCCCTACGGGCTTTTAGTAGGATTCAGGCTTTGGGGAAACAAAGGCCCTCCATGACCAAGATTAAAAAAGGTCCTGATAAACCCTTCCCGGATTTCATGGCCCGCCTACAGGTGGCCGTTTGCAAAGGGCTATCAAAAGTGCTGAAAACAAAAGAGACTAAATTGTGCTATCTATGCGGCAAAGCCGGTCACTTCAAGGCGCAATGCCGCCAGAAGCCTGGTAGGGCCCGTCCCAAAGTGATTTGTCACAATTGTAATAAGCCCGGCCATTATGCTAAAGAATGCTGCAAGCCGGTCGGGAGGCAGGGCACATTGAGCCCACGTCCAGCCCCTGGAACAGCCCAGTGTTTGTAATAAAAAAGAAATCAGGGAAATTTCAAATGTTAATAGAGCTCAGGGCGGTTAACGCCACCCTAGAGCCCATGGGAACCCTATAGCCTGGTCTCCCTTCCCCCAATTTAGTGCCTTCTGGATGGCCTGTGACAGTCATAGATATCCAAGATTGTTTTTTCTCTATCCCATTATCTCCAGAAGATAGAAAGAGATTTGCCTTTACCATACCCACTACCAATAATGCAGGACCAGATTTAAGATATCAGTGGAAGGTCCTGCCCCAAGGAATGTGCTGCAGTCCCACCTTATGCCAGGCTTATGTGGGAAGAGTGCTGGACCCTATCAGGAACAAATGGCCTAAAGCCACAATACTTCACTATATGGATGATATTTTATTAGCCACTAGCACTAATGAGACATTAGCAAGACTGGTAAAAGAAACCATCTCTGCTCTTTCTCATTATGGCCTGGTGGTGGCCCCTGATAAGGTCCAGCAAAACTACCCACTCACATACTTGGGCCTTCGTATGAAGGCTGTTTCTATTAGCAACCAAATTCCTGAACTAGGACTTGATAAAATAACCACTTTGAATCACTTCCAAAAGTTAGTAGGGCAGATCCAATGGCTCCGAGCCCGCACACCCATTCCTCCTGCTGTAATGCGGCCCCTATATGATATATTGAAGGGAGATTCCAGCTTGAACTCCCCTCAGGCATGGACTCCTGCTGCTAAGGCAGCAGTGTCCCAAATACTCTCACTTGCTGCCCAGGCCCAGACCGCTAGATGGGACCCCAAAGGTACAATAGAAGTCTCCTTGGTCAATCAACAGAGTCCTTTTTGTGTTATACACCAAGGTCCCAAATTATTAGAATTTGTATATGCAAAGAAGGCTCACAAGGTGCTACCAAATTATTATGAGATGTTAGGGGAACTAGCCTTAGCTGCAGTACAAAGGGCTGTCCACTTGTCTGGGCAGCGACCCTTACTTTACTTACCTTTTGAACCTGAGCAGCGAGAAGCCATTATGCAGACCTACTGGTCTTGGGCACATTGCTCCCAATGGGCTGAGATAAGTCCCCATTCCTCCTGCCTGCTTCTCCCTATGCTAGAGCAAATAACCTTAGTACCCCCCCAACGAAAGGTTATGGGAGAACCTGTTCAAGGCCCAAATGTTTTCACTGATGCTACAAAAAACAAAAAGGTCTCTATTTATCATGAGGCCTCCAAGGAAATAACAGTATTAGAAACCCCATATGACTCTACCCAGAAAAATGAGCTCTTT
The DNA here is from genome assembly GCF_900497805.2 of Vombatus ursinus. Classification (NCBI taxonomy): domain Eukaryota; kingdom Metazoa; phylum Chordata; class Mammalia; order Diprotodontia; family Vombatidae; genus Vombatus; species Vombatus ursinus. The sequence continues at coordinate 2,743 of NW_020952075.1, forward strand.
GCCATCCTCCATGCTTGCTGCAAATATCCTGAGCCCATAAACATAATCTCTGATAGCCTATATGCAGTAAAGGTTCTTAGATGCATAGAGGACGCTGTCCTCCAACCTCATAATTCCATCATATCCTCTCTCCTGAGGGAATTACAGCAAATTTTGTTGCAGCGAAGCGACCCCCTCTATATTCTCCATGTTTATTCTCATCAGTCCACCTCAGGAGGCATTTTTGAGGGCAATGATGTAGCGGATCGCACTTTACAGTGCTCCCTACTGCCAGTCCTCACCCCTCCTGAACAAGCCCATGATCTTTTACACCTACCAGCCAGCTCCCTGAGACGCCTGTATGGTCTAACTCATGAACAGGTTCGACAAATTGTGAGGCGATGTGTGCGCTGTGTTCCTTTCCTCCCCCCTCCACCCAGAAAGGGGATTAACCCACGTGGTCTTTTTCCCAATGACTTGTGGCAAATGGATGTTACTCACCTTGGCCGTGTCGCTATCCATGTCTGCATTGATACCTTTTCCAAATTTATGATGGCCACTGTATCTAGTAAGGAGAACACTCCATCAGTTATTAAGCATCTGTACCATTGCTTTGCCTCTGTGGGGATCCCTCACGTCATTAAAACTGACAATGGGCCTGCCTATTTATCTACACAAATGACTGCCTTTTTTACATCCTTTGGCATTAAGCATGTTACAGGGATCCCCTATAACCCCACAGGTCAGGCTATGGTAGAGTGAGCCCATCGTACCCTGAAAGCTACCCTCATTAAACAAAAAGGGGGAGTAGGAGGTTGGGGCTCCGGCCGGTGGCCTACCCAAGCAGACCTGAATAAAGCTTTATATACATACAATTTTCTCTGTCTAGATAGAGACACGGGCCTATCCCCCAGCATGCTACAGCTGATAACATCGCCCACTTGCAATTCAATTGGCTCCTTAAAAACAGCACTACATGCACCATCCCATAACCAGAAAGTCCTTTGGAAGGACGATGAGGGAAACTGGCAAGGCCCATCTGTAGTTTGTGGAGAGGGCCGGGGTATTTATGTCTTACAGATCCTGATGGCCGGAGCCGCTGGGTATCAGAAAGAAGAACAAAACGAGTTGAAGAAGCCCCGGGAGAGACGACAAGGACGAGAGAGGAGACGCAGACGACAGAGGAATTGGAAAAGGAAAGACAGTCAGGAATCACGACAAGAACATGACTCAATTGAGTAACCTGTTTTCACTGTTTCGCGCGATCGGAACTCTGCCACAGGTTGCATCAGCTCCAGTGCCCTGGGCATCCCTGTCCAGGGCCATACTGCAGCAACAGGAGGAGGCGGGAGTGGAGAGATGGATCCTGGTAGAAGGTGCTCAGAGACAAATTCTGACGTGGGAAGAGGCTACCCCTGAGATCATCTTACAGGGTAATGCCACCCTCCTCTTCGGAGGCAGGGATATGCCACAAACACCCACAACAAAGACTTTACCCACAGCTGATTTCACCGTCAGGGGGATTCCAGTCTGCATAACGGATGTGGAATATCCAGGCGGTCTTGATAGTAACAGTCCGACCGGTCACAAGTGCCTTTGCGCTTGGACTGGAGGAAACCCCGGGGTGTGGAACCTACAGAACTCTAATACTAATGATGATACTTTAGGACATCCCTTATACACAAGTCTTACCTTTGGTGGCATAATTTGTGAGATTGGGTACAATTATACAAGGCCCCCGTTTCGCCCATGCATTGCTAGCAAAGCCACTCCCTTATGGCCAAAATTCACTCGGTGTCATGCTCCCATCCCTTGTAACAACTGGGTTGCTGAAGGATACCTGAGGGACACCCTATTTAAAGACAATCGGGGGATAGTGCTCCATTCCTGGGTAGTTGAACAGACAGGTCAGCAACTGGCCGAAATGCCAGAACCAGTGTTAGTGTTCCGGGACATTATCCACCCAGGTATATGGAAAATAGCCCTCGCTATATCACAAAATATGACCATGAATACCACCCTGTGCAAGTGCCCAACTCCTGAATCCCCGTGCCACGACCCCACTTATCGAGCCTTTCGCTCATGGTTTGGGCATAGGGGGCCAATTTCTCTACTGTGCATCGGACGAGGGAAGGGTGTGACACCATGGGATGCCGTTTCCAAGCCTCATCCATCGCCCCTCGAGGTTTTGGATTTTTAATCTGCCCCAACTCTCAACACACCCTAACTCAGGACTCTGATGAACTGGGGGGTCCCAAGTTTCACATATCTACCTGGAATTGCACATTGACTGATGTGATTAACCCAGGCAGCTGGACCCTGAACTCCACATTGTACCTCCTCGGTATTCGACACCTCACACTGAAAAAAGCTAAGACCCCTGCCAATTGGTTCCCCACTACTGAAGATGCCAGGTGGGAGGAGATAGGTAAAGCACTTAATTATCATCGACACAAGAGAGAATGGCTGGGGGCACTTGCGTTGGCAGCATCCATCTTCGAGGAGTTCCAGATACAGGACTTATATAGTGGCCAGCAACTGCTTGCCTCACAAATAGAGGAGCTGGCCAATAAATTTGCCCACGCCCTCCAAGTGCAGGCTGATATTGATCAGCGGCTGGTGGAGCAGATTCATAAACTAGCATTGGCTACTCAGGACATTGGGAATGACCTTATGCGGCTGGAATTGAAACAGCAGTTGCCATGTGATGGCAGATATCGATCCATTTGTGTAACACCCTTAAATCATAGCACCACTTGCGATGCCCTTTCACAAAGCACAAATAGTACTCTCCCTTTCTTTTCTACTTGGTGTAATGATACCCGTGCCCTTTCCCAGATCCAGGCTACAAATCTTTCCTCTGAACTCCAGGCTTTACGGGTGTTAATTACACTTGCACGAAACATATCTGACACTTGGCACCAGCACGAGACTAATGATATTGTTCATCGCCTTAGTGATTGGATTAAACATACCTCTTTCCCCATCCCCTCCTTTAAACAAAAAGGGGGAATTGTGAGGGATTGTCTGGTGTTAGCTACTGCCAAGTGAAGGTTGTGGCAACATGGGACGGGAACTGGGTATTAGGAAGTAACC
>NW_020952076.1:0-5817 GCF_900497805.2 Vombatus ursinus
TGTACTGGGATGGGATCTGGATACAGAGAAGCAACCGGAGCTCACGCTCCCGAGGCAGGGGCAGTGCTATGTGGAGCTGTGACAAGCTGGAGAAGAAACAAGGTACAAGGAAGTAGCCGGAGTACGTACTCCTGAGGCAGGGGCTGTGCCACATGGGAGTGGGACGGCAGAGAACAAGTTCCCTCTGTCTAGCCCCCTTCCTTAGGTACCACGCTAACCCCAGACGCCTCCCCCCGGTATCTGGGCCCGACTTCCTGCGTCACGTACATTCTCCTTTGTCTATGCACTGATCCCTCACGCCTCCTTCCAAATATCTAGGCCCCACTTCCTGTGCCACGTATGCTCCCTTTGTCTGGGCACTATGCTAGACATCCTCTTCCGATATTTGATCCTCGACGTGTCACTATGGGCGGGCTGTGGAGGAGGGACATGGAAGACTTAAAAGTACTGTAGGGATGGGGGCGGAGTCCCTTTTGCTCCTGCTCGTGTGCGTGTACTTTCCTGCCTGGCCTTGCTGTGATGATCATTGAATAAAGTTCAGGTTTTTGCACCTCCTGGTCGGCTCGTCTCTGGTAAATCCGGGTGACCCCGAAGACCGGTGAGTATGACCCTGGTTGCCTGATCTGGCTGTAAGAGAGTGCACGGTTTGCACCGGCACAAGTGGCGCCCAACGTGGGGCGGAGGAAATAGACCAGGCCCCTGCTGATCAGCTGGTCTGATCTCGGGAAGAGAGACGAGACCCCATAGCCTACAGGGTGAGGGAAGGAAGATGGGACAGATGTTTGTTAAGGTCCCGGATCGGGAGGTGCTAGGGAAAGAAGTATATAAAAGAGTGAAAGAAGCAGAAATCAGTAGTGAGGAAGAATCAGGGAGTGAGGCAGAGGACACTGGAAACAGGGAATGGGAGAATAAGCAAGAGAAAAGACAGCAAGGCCAGGCAGGAAAGCAAGAGCGGGAGGGAGCAAGCAAGAGAGCAGGAAGCCGTAGCAAGGAAAGCTACACGGAGGGGCGGCCCCCTCCCCCACACTTATCCGACAGAGGGAGGACCTGGGCCCCTTTAGAATGGAAGAAATTTAAGGAGTTAAAAGAGGCACTAAGGACAGTGTATGCAGCTGTCTCCCAATGTGCCCTACGGGCTTTTAGTAGGATTCAGGCTTTGGGGAAACAAAGGCCCTCCATGACCAAGATTAAAAAAGGTCCTGATAAACCCTTCCCGGATTTCATGGCCCGCCTACAGGTGGCCGTTTGCAAAGGGCTATCAAAAGTGCTGAAAACAAAAGAGACTAAATTGTGCTATCTATGCGGCAAAGCCGGTCACTTCAAGGCGCAATGCCGCCAGAAGCCTGGTAGGGCCCGTCCCAAAGTGATTTGTCACAATTGTAATAAGCCCGGCCATTATGCTAAAGAATGCTGCAAGCCGGTCGGGAGGCAGGGCACATTGAGCCCACGTCCAGCCCCTGGAACAGCCCAGTGTTTGTAATAAAAAAGAAATCAGGGAAATTTCAAATGTTAATAGAGCTCAGGGCGGTTAACGCCACCCTAGAGCCCATGGGAACCCTATAGCCTGGTCTCCCTTCCCCCAATTTAGTGCCTTCTGGATGGCCTGTGACAGTCATAGATATCCAAGATTGTTTTTTCTCTATCCCATTATCTCCAGAAGATAGAAAGAGATTTGCCTTTACCATACCCACTACCAATAATGCAGGACCAGATTTAAGATATCAGTGGAAGGTCCTGCCCCAAGGAATGTGCTGCAGTCCCACCTTATGCCAGGCTTATGTGGGAAGAGTGCTGGACCCTATCAGGAACAAATGGCCTAAAGCCACAATATTTCACTATATGGATGATATTTTATTAGCCACTAGCACTAATGAGACATTAGCAAGACTGGTAAAAGAAACCATCTCTGCTCTTTCTCATTATGGCCTGGTGGTGGCCCCTGATAAGGTCCAGCAAAACTACCCACTCACATACTTGGGCCTTCGTATGAAGGCTGTTTCTATTAGCAACCAAATTCCTGAACTAGGACTTGATAAAATAACCACTTTGAATCACTTCCAAAAGTTAGTAGGGCAGATCCAATGGCTCCGAGCCCGCACACCCATTCCTCCTGCTGTAATGCGGCCCCTATATGATATATTGAAGGGAGATTCCAGCTTGAACTCCCCTCAGGCATGGACTCCTGCTGCTAAGGCAGCAGTGTCCCAAATACTCTCACTTGCTGCCCAGGCCCAGACCGCTAGATGGGACCCCAAAGGTACAATAGAAGTCTCCTTGGTCAATCAACAGAGTCCTTTTTGTGTTATACACCAAGGTCCCAAATTATTAGAATTTGTATATGCAAAGAAGGCTCACAAGGTGCTACCAAATTATTATGAGATGTTAGGGGAACTAGCCTTAGCTGCAGTACAAAGGGCTGTCCACTTGTCTGGGCAGCGACCCTTACTTTACTTACCTTTTGAACCTGAGCAGCGAGAAGCCATTATGCAGACCTACTGGTCTTGGGCACATTGCTCCCAATGGGCTGAGATAAGTCCCCATTCCTCCTGCCTGCTTCTCCCTATGCTAGAGCAAATAACCTTAGTACCCCCCCAACGAAAGGTTATGGGAGAACCTGTTCAAGGCCCAAATGTTTTCACTGATGCTACAAAAAACAAAAAGGTCTCTATTTATCATGAGGCCTCCAAGGAAATAACAGTATTAGAAACCCCATATGACTCTACCCAGAAAAATGAGCTCTTTGCCATCCTCCATGCTTGCTGCAAATATCCTGAGCCCATAAACATAATCTCTGATAGCCTATATGCAGTAAAGGTTCTTAGATGCATAGAGGACGCTGTCCTCCAACCTCATAATTCCATCATATCCTCTCTCCTGAGGGAATTACAGCAAATTTTGTTGCAGCGAAGCGACCCCCTCTATATTCTCCATGTTTATTCTCATCAGTCCACCTCAGGAGGCATTTTTGAGGGCAATGATGTAGCGGATCGCACTTTACAGTGCTCCCTACTGCCAGTCCTCACCCCTCCTGAACAAGCCCATGATCTTTTACACCTACCAGCCAGCTCCCTGAGACGCCTGTATGGTCTAACTCATGAACAGGTTCGACAAATTGTGAGGCGATGTGTGCGCTGTGTTCCTTTCCTCCCCCCTCCACCCAGAAAGGGGATTAACCCACGTGGTCTTTTTCCCAATGACTTGTGGCAAATGGATGTTACTCACCTTGGCCGTGTCGCTATCCATGTCTGCATTGATACCTTTTCCAAATTTATGATGGCCACTGTATCTAGTAAGGAGAACACTCCATCAGTTATTAAGCATCTGTACCATTGCTTTGCCTCTGTGGGGATCCCTCACGTCATTAAAACTGACAATGGGCCTGCCTATTTATCTACACAAATGACTGCCTTCTTTACATCCTTTGGCATTAAGCATGTTACAGGGATCCCCTATAACCCCACAGGTCAGGCTATGGTAGAGCGAGCCCATCGTACCCTGAAAGCTACCCTCATTAAACAAAAAGGGGGAGTAGGAGGTTGGGGCTCCGGCCGGTGGCCTACCCAAGCAGACCTGAATAAAGCTTTATATACATACAATTTTCTCTGTCTAGATAGAGACACGGGCCTATCCCCCAGCATGCTACAGCTGATAACATCGCCCACTTGCAATTCAATTGGCTCCTTAAAAACAGCACTACATGCACCATCCCATAACCAGAAAGTCCTTTGGAAGGACGATGAGGGAAACTGGCAAGGCCCATCTGTAGTTTGTGGAGAGGGCCGGGGTATTTATGTCTTACAGATCCTGATGGCCGGAGCCGCTGGGTATCAGAAAGAAGAACAAAACGAGTTGAAGAAGCCCCGGGAGAGACGACAAGGACGAGAGAGGAGACGCAGACGACAGAGGAATTGGAAAAGGAAAGACAGTCAGGAATCACGACAAGAACATGACTCAATTGAGTAACCTGTTTTCACTGTTTCGCGCGATCGGAACTCTGCCACAGGTTGCATCAGCTCCAGTGCCCTGGGCATCCCTGTCCAGGGCCATACTGCAGCAACAGGAGGAGGCGGGAGTGGAGAGATGGATCCTGGTAGAAGGTGCTCAGAGACAAATTCTGACGTGGGAAGAGGCTACCCCTGAGATCATCTTACAGGGTAATGCCACCCTCCTCTTCGGAGGCAGGGATATGCCACAAACACCCACAACAAAGACTTTACCCACAGCTGATTTCACCGTCAGGGGGATTCCAGTCTGCATAACGGATGTGGAATATCCAGGCGGTCTTGATAGTAACAGTCCGACCGGTCACAAGTGCCTTTGCGCTTGGACTGGAGGAAACCCCGGGGTGTGGAACCTACAGAACTCTAATACTAATGATGATACTTTAGGACATCCCTTATACACAAGTCTTACCTTTGGTGGCATAATTTGTGAGATTGGGTACAATTATACAAGGCCCCCGTTTCGCCCATGCATTGCTAGCAAAGCCACTCCCTTATGGCCAAAATTCACTCGGTGTCATGCTCCCATCCCTTGTAACAACTGGGTTGCTGAAGGATACCTGAGGGACACCCTATTTAAAGACAATCGGGGGATAGTGCTCCATTCCTGGGTAGTTGAACAGACAGGTCAGCAACTGGCCGAAATGCCAGAACCAGTGTTAGTGTTCCGGGACATTATCCACCCAGGTATATGGAAAATAGCCCTCGCTATATCACAAAATATGACCATGAATACCACCCTGTGCAAGTGCCCAACTCCTGAATCCCCGTGCCACGACCCCACTTATCGAGCCTTTCGCTCATGGTTTGGGCATAGGGGGCCAATTTCTCTACTGTGCATCGGACGAGGGAAGGGTGTGACACCATGGGATGCCGTTTCCAAGCCTCATCCATCGCCCCTCGAGGTTTTGGATTTTTAATCTGCCCCAACTCTCAACACACCCTAACTCAGGACTCTGATGAACTGGGGGGTCCCAAGTTTCACATATCTACCTGGAATTGCACATTGACTGATGTGATTAACCCAGGCAGCTGGACCCTGAACTCCACATTGTACCTCCTCGGTATTCGACACCTCACACTGAAAAAAGCTAAGACCCCTGCCAATTGGTTCCCCACTACTGAAGATGCCAGGTGGGAGGAGATAGGTAAAGCACTTAATTATCATCGACACAAGAGAGAATGGCTGGGGGCACTTGCGTTGGCAGCATCCATCTTCGAGGAGTTCCAGATACAGGACTTATATAGTGGCCAGCAACTGCTTGCCTCACAAATAGAGGAGCTGGCCAATAAATTTGCCCACGCCCTCCAAGTGCAGGCTGATATTGATCAGCGGCTGGTGGAGCAGATTCATAAACTAGCATTGGCTACTCAGGACATTGGGAATGACCTTATGCGGCTGGAATTGAAACAGCAGTTGCCATGTGATGGCAGATATCGATCCATTTGTGTAACACCCTTAAATCATAGCACCACTTGCGATGCCCTTTCACAAAGCACAAATAGTACTCTCCCTTTCTTTTCTACTTGGTGTAATGATACCCGTGCCCTTTCCCAGATCCAGGCTACAAATCTTTCCTCTGAACTCCAGGCTTTACGGGTGTTAATTACACTTGCACGAAACATATCTGACACTTGGCACCAGCACGAGACTAATGATATTGTTCATCGCCTTAGTGATTGGATTAAACATACCTCTTTCCCCATCCCCTCCTTTAAACAAAAAGGGGGAATTGTGAGGGATTGTCTGGTGTTAGCTACTGCCAAGTGAAGGTTGTGGCAACATGGGACGGGAACTGGGTATTAGGAAGTAACC
>NW_020952077.1:0-10982 GCF_900497805.2 Vombatus ursinus
AGTATTAGGGTAGTTGGAGGGAAAAATTATATGTATATATATATATAGATAGATAGATTAAAAAAATATTTTCACATTAATGATGTTGTAAGTAAGAATTAAAACTAATAGGAGGAACCACCAGAAAGAGGAAACAAAACACAACAGAAGAAAAAAATAGCAAATAGTATGCTTTGATCTGCATTCCAAACTCCATAATTCTTTCTTTGGATGTGGATGGCATTCTCCATCATGAGGTCTTAAGAGATGTCTTAGATCCTTGTATTGCTGAGAGGGCTTAAGCCTATCAAAGTCAGTCATCACTCAATGTGGTTGTTACTGTGTACAACATTCTTCCGGTTCTGCTCACTTCACTCAGTGTCAAACCATACAAGTCTTTCCAGGTTTATCTGAAATCTGCCTGTTCATCATTTTTTATAGCACAATATACTGTGTACAACATTCTCCCGGTTCTGCTCACTTCACTCAGTGTCAAACCATACAGTTCTTTCCAGGTTTATCTGAAATCTGCCTGTTCATCATTTCTTATAGCACAATAGTATTCCATTACATTCATATATCACATTCACAGTTATGATTACTATCTGTGTCTTTCTCTCCATCCTTCCCCCCCGTTTATGCTCTTCTTTCTCCTTTCTCCTTTTCCTTCCTCACTAATGTGTTTCTTTCTCCTTTCTCCTTTTCCCTCCTACTAATGTTTTGCTTTTGACCACTGCCTCCCTCAGTCCCACCTCCCTTTAGCCCCCTCCCTTTTCTTTCCCCTTTTCCCTCCTACCACCTATAGGGCACTAATTATGTTATTCCCTTCTTTTTTCTTTCTTTCTTTTTTTTTTTTAGGCAATTGGGGTTAAGTGACTTGCCCAGGGTCACACAGCTAGTAAGTGTCAAGTGTTTGGTCTGAGGCTGGATTTGAACTCAGGTCCTCCTGACTTCAGGGCTGGTACTCTATCCACGGCGCCACCTAGCTGCCCCTATGTTATTCTCTTCTTGAGCCAAATCTGATGAGAATAAGGTTCAAACAATGCTCATCTCCCTCCCTTCTTTCCGTCTGCTATAATAGGTTTCTGTGCCTTTTCCTGTGATGTAATTTACCCTTGTCTGCCTCCTTCTTTCCTTTTCTCAGTATATTGTCTTAGTTAGATGAGATTAATTCACTTACTTGGATCCATTTAACCCACTTGATTAGATTTTTTTCATCATTACATCAAAGTCAATTTATACCCACTCCTTTTATGTATACCTCTTTAACATGGTGTAATAACAATACAGTTCTCAAGAGTTACAAGTGTCATCTTCCCTTGTAGGGATGTAAACAGTTTGCCCTTATTAATAACATGTTGTTTCTTTCTGTCTCATTTACTTTTTTATGTCTCTCTTGAGTCTTATATTTGAAGATCAAATTTTCTGTTGAGCTCTGTTCTTTTTATCAGGAAGGTATGGAAGTCCCCTATTTCATTGAATATCTATCTCCTCCCCTGAAAGATCATGCTCATTTTTGCTGGGGAGTTGATCCTTGGTTGTAATCCAAGCTCCTTTGCCTTACAGAATATCATATTCCATGTCCTACCATCTTTTAATGTAGAAGCTGCAAGGTCCTGTGTAATCCTGACTGTGGTTCCATGATATTTAAATTGTTTCTTTCTGATTGCTTGCAGTATTTTCTCTTTGACTTGGTAATCTTGGAATTTGGCTACTATATTCCTTGGCGTTTTCAATTTGGGATCTCTTTCAGGAGGTGATCAGTGGATTCTTTCTGTGACTATTTTACTGTCTGGTTCTAGGACCTCAGGAATATTTTCCTTTATGACTTCCTGAAAGATACTGTCCAGGCTCTCTTTTTCATTGTGATTTTCAGGTAGACCAATAATTTTTAAATTGTCTCTTCTGGATCTATTTTCCAGGTCAATTGTTTTACCAATGAGGTATTTTACATTTTCATCTATTTTTTCATTCTTTTGTTTCTGTTTGACTGATTCTTGCTCTCTTACAGAGTCATTAGCTTCCATTTGCTGAATTCTAATTTTTAACAAATTGTTTTCTTCTATTAGATTTTGTACCTCCTTCCCCATTTGGCAGATTTTATTTTTTAGGGACTTGTTTTCTTCAGTGTACTTTTTTTTTTCTAGTTGGCCAATTGAATTTTTTAAGGACTTGTTTTCTTTTTTTAATTTATTTTTATTAATTTATTTTGATTTATCAACAATCACTTCCATATGCTTTTGAGTTTAAAATTTTTCTCCCCCTTTTCCCCCACCAACCTCCCAAAGACTGTGCACAATCTGATATAGGCTATATACATATATATATACATATATATATATGCCTTTTTATTAAACATATTTTCAGATTTGTGATATTGGAAGTAAGATTTAGAACCAATAGGAGGAACCACCAGAAAGAAGAAACAAAACTCAACAGAAGAGAAAAAAAATTAACAAATAGTATCCTTCGATATGCATTCAAATTCCATAGTTCTTTCTTTGGATGTGGATAGCATTTTCCATCACGAGGCCTTTGGAGATGTAAGGACTTGTTTTCTGCAGTTAATTTTCATCCTTCCTTTTCCAAGCTATTGACTTTCTTTTGCATACCTCTCATTTCTTTTCCCACTTTTTCTTCTATCTCTCTCATTTGACTTTTAAAATACTTCTTGAGCTCTTCTAAGAAGGCTTTTTGGGATTCAAATCAGTTCATATTCCCTTTTGAGGTTCCAGATGTGGGTTTGTTGACAATATTGTCCTCTTCAGAATTTCTGCCTTGATCTTCACTCTTCCCATAATAAGAATCTATCCTATGTTTCTTTTTGCTCGTGGTGTTTGCTTATTTCTGGCCTTTAAAGAGATTAAGCTCTCCTGCTGGGAGCAGAGGGCACTGACCCAGGCTTCTTGTTTTGGGAGCCTAGGGCCTGGTCGATGGCTTTGTGTGCTGGGGCCTCCAATATTGGCAGTTGGAGGCTGTAGGGTTCTGGCAGGTTACTTGGTGTTGGGCTGGAATCAGCAATACTGGAACTCTAGGGGTAGGATTGGGTAGTGTGGCTCCTGGAGATTTCCTGCTCACCCAGGCCTTTCCTTCCTTTTGCTTTCTCCAGCTCCTTTCAGATGGATGTTGTAGGGTGTTTATCCACTTGGGGCCCCTTGGAGCACTGCTTCCCTTAGTTTTGCTGAGGCACTGGGAGAGCCAGTGGCTGTAGAATGCCGAGGCCCCTGGTGGCTTTCTGAGCTGGTTTCCACCAGTTCCCCCACCCTCAGTGAGGCACTTGGGGGTCCAGGTGTTGGTGTTTGCCTGCTCCACCACCTGGGCTTCAGGATCTCTTCCTGGCATGCTGCAGTGGGGCTTTCCACTAGCTTGTTGGGATGCCTCCCGTTCTTTACTGCTCCCCTTCCCCCAAGGTAAGAGGGGACTTTTCAGTTAATTCCTCAAGCTACCTGGGCTACCCGACTGCTGCACCCCATCTTTCTTCTGGTTCAGTTGTTCCAGGGTTTTTCCTGGGTTGATATTTTCTGGGCTTTCAGGGATTAATAGGGGAGGATAAGAGAGACTCACTTCTTACTCCGCCATCTTGGTTCCCAGAAGCAGAAGTCCTCTACCTCTCAATCTTTACCTGTTTCTCTGACTCCCATTCTGAGTCTCTTCATATTTCCCACCTTTCTATGTTTCCCTCCATCCTTGTTTTACCATTTCTCCCTCACTCTCTTGTCTATTCATATCTCCACCTAACTTTCTCTGATTGCTTTCCTGTTCCCTTCCCCTTTCTTTCCCTCCCCTTTTCTGTCTTTCCCCTTCTCCTATCTGTTCAGTCTTTCCCTATACCTCTTTATCATTTCCTATCTCCCCTCTTTTGCTTGTTTCTCTTTCTCTCTTTGTCTCCCCATATCCACCTCTCTATCTCTGTCTCTCCTTGTTTTACCATCTTCCCTTTCTCTCCATCTCTACTTGCCATCCAATGACTCCTTGTCTCCCTATCTCTCTGCCCCTTCCTATCTCCCTAGCTCTGTCTTTCCATTTCTCTGTTTCTCCCTGTCTATCCACCTCCCTTTCTCCATGTTTCTCTTTTTGTCCCTACCTCTCCTTATTTCTCTTTCCCTCCTTGACTCTTCCCAGATGCCCACTTCATGTTTCTTTCCAGGCCTGTCTGAGTCCATTTCCTCCTTCTTGCCCCTGCCCAGGTGTGATCTTCAGTAATGGGGAGAGGTCCCGGCAGCTCCGATGATTCTCCATCACCACCCTCAGGGACTTTGGCATGGGAAAGAGGGGCATTGAAGAATGCATCCAAGAAGAAGCTGGCTTCCTCATTGAGGCCTGTTGAGGGACAAAAGGTGAGTAGGTCCTAAGAAGATTTCATGACCTTGGACAAGGTTAACCTCCACTATATGGTCTACCCCCAAATTGGCTACTGTTCTCTGTGTCCTGTGACTTACTTCTCCTTTACATCTAACCCTAGTTAATCTCTAAGGGTGTATGGGGTAGTTCCAGGAGGAACAAGTGTGAGAGCTTGCAGAGGCTGCTCATCCACCTTTGGTGTCCACTTGCCACCTAGCTCTCACCTGTGGCTCCAAGGAGCTATAGCATGCAAAAGAGCTACACCTTGGAAAAATTGTCTTGGAAGACAGGATAAACCATGTTGAGGGTATGGGCCTCAAACCTCTTGGTGAGTTAGGTGGATGTCTATCTCAAGCATATGAAGATGTCCCCCTGTTGGAATGGGGGGATGAGAACAAATTACTCCAATGGCCATGAAGGCAACTGAAGTAGGCACCATGGAGCCATTAGAGCTTGGTAAGGCATTGAAGCCACCAAGATCATTCACTGAATCCTGGGCCATTGACAGTCATCCTGACTGTTGTCTTGACACTGGATTTCAATAACTCTAGTAGAGAGAGTGAGACTGATAACTTTGTGCAACTTTGCCTCATTTAATACTAGCTCATGTGCAAGTCAAGTCATCATCCCATGAGGTCAATGTTCCTCTTTGTAAACAAAGGACAAGTGATAACAGCTGATTCCTAAATCTTGCTGTGGGAAAAATCTTGATTTTGGAGTCATGGGACCTGATCTTGATTTGAACTTCTCCGCTTACTTGCTTTGTGTTTTTGAGCAGGTGACCTCACTTCTATAGGCCTTTGTTTCCTTTCTGTAAAAATGAGAAGGATGGAATAGATGGTGACCTCTAGCTTCCCTTCCACCTCTAAAGCAATGATTCTGTGATTCTTAGTGTCTAGGTTCAGAGACTGACACTTTCCCTGATCCAGGAGACCCAGATTAGAGTTTTAGCTTTGTCCTTCACTGGTTGTGTGATCTTGGGGCAAGTCCTTTCTTCATGTTGAACTTCAGTTTCTTTTTCTCTATAAAATTAAAGGGTTTGGAGTATATGATCCCTTCTGGTTCTGATGCTCTGTGAGTTAGCATGTTGACCTACTGAATACATGACCTTGGTCAGAGTTTTCCCATCTGTAAAAAGAAGGGTTTTCACTAGATGGACTAGGTAGCTGCAAAGATCCCTTCCATCTGACATGCTAGGTGAAGGGAGGCAACCTGGGGTAATGGATAGGGCATTGTACTTAGAATCAGGAGACCTAGGCATGGATCACATTTCTACCACTTATTACTTGAGCAAGTCACCTCCCCTCTCTGGGGCTTAGTTTCCTTCCCTATAAAATGAGCATAATATTGTTTGTGTCCTAAGCTACCTCAAAGGCATCATGGAATAATGGATATTGTGCAGATCTTGGAGGTAGAAAGATTGGGGTTCACTGATTGCTCCTGGCTTTGTGGCCTTGATGGCCTCTAAGGTCCCTTAATTATTTTGGTGGTGGAGATATTGGCTGTCCTTTGGAGGAGGCTGTGAGAGTCAGAGAAGAGTCACTATCTCTTTCTCTCCCTGTCTCTGCCTCAACCCACTTTATGTGCATCTTTATTCTCTCTCCTACTCTCCTGTCACCTCCCCTTTTATGCTACCTCTATCCAAAACTGTCTCCGTGCATCTCTTGGGGTCTCTGTTCCTTTCTTTCTTCTGCTTCCTCTTTTCCTCTCCTCCATCTCTCTGCTTTTGTCCTCTTTCTTCAATACTCTACCACTGTGCTTCCTTATCTCTGTGTCTGTGTTGACCTGGCTGGGCTACAGGGGCCCCCATTGACCCTACTTTCATCCTGAGCTGCACAGTCTCCAATGTCATCTGCTCCATCATCTTTGGTGATCGCTATCAATATGAGGACAAACAGCTCTTGTCTCTGTTGCAAATGATGCTGGGGAGCTTCCGGTTCACAGCTACATCCATGGGACAAGTGAGCCCCAAGACCTTCTCTCCCACACAGCTGGGTCTCTACTCACCTTCATCCCTCAATCCTCAGGTTTCATTTATGTCCTTTACCTACTATACCCTATTCCTCAATCCAACCCCACTATTCTCAATATGAGCTCATGTCCATCCTTGATCCCCTTCCTCAGTCTGACCTCCTTTCCCCATTCTTATCTTCCATCATATCCTGCTTATCCCTTATCTTGTCCTATGCCCTGTCTTGATGCCCAACTCCCAATCAGATGCTCATCTCTCATCCTGACTGACTCATTCCAGTCTGATTCTGTGGCCCCTCCTGACTACCTATTTTCCATAATGAACTCCATTCCAGATCCTAAACTACCATCTTTCATGCTGATAACCCACTCCATCCTCTTCATATCCCTCAGGCACAGTGTTCTGTACCCCATGTGTTATCTGTACCTCCAGTGTTCTGTACCCCATGAGTTATCTTGTGCACTCCCCCAGCTATATGAGATGTTCTCGGGAGTGATGAAGCACTTGCCAGGGCCTCAGCAGCAAGCATTCAAGGCACTGAAAGGATTGGAGGCCTTCATCACTGAGAAGATCCTGCAGAACCAGGCCACCTTTGGCCCCAACTCACCCTGGAACTTCATTGACTCCTTCCTGATCAAGATGCAGGAGGTAATGGCCCAGTGAGCAGGTGAAAATGGAGTGGATGGGCTAAGACCTCAGACTGAGGGTGTTACGGATCTCTGGGGGAAATCACAGATATTGTGAAGTGAGATTCACAGAAATCAGGCAGCAGGTCTTGGAGGTGAGCAGGCAGCAATAGTAGACATTAGGTGGCAAGTTTCAGCCTTCCAGAGGCAAGGCTCAAAAGTACCCTGTGGCACATTCAGGAGGTAGGTTCACAAAGACCCCAGGATCAGGCAGTAACCTAGAGCACAGATTCAGATATACCGAGCATTTATGAAGGTCATTGTCAATTTGGGGGTAGCATGGCAAAGAGTGATAAAGATAGGGTGACAAATGGAGAAAGCAAGATACAGAGATGGGGGACACAGAATAACACAGAAACAGACACAGAGAAAAAGATGGAGGTAGATGCAGAAACAGACATAAAATTGGAAACAGAAACACGGGAAGAAAAGGCCAACACAAAGAGACACAAATAGACATTCCCCTTTCTCCACTCTCCCTGCCACTTCAGATATTCACAAGCTGGGTATAGGGACTGGGGTGATCCAGAACTCAATAACCTAGTCCTAGTAGCCTTCCCTGACTCTCTTCATGAGACCTTGGGAAGTCCTTTCCTTTCCCTGGGTCTCTCTCACTTCATCCATAAAATGTAGGATGGAAGATATTAGATTTGTTGTGTTGGTCCTCAAGAGCAGAACCAGGAACAATGGGAGAAATGGTAAAGGGAAGAATTTAGGTTTGATGTCAGGGAGAAACATCTTCCTGACAGTGAGAATTGTCCAAAAGTGCAATGGGTTACCAGAGAACTGATGGGTTCTCCCTCTTTGGAAGTCTTCAAGAAGAGGTTGGACCACCACTTGTCAGGAGGCTTAATGTGAGGGTTTCTATGGCTTCTGAGGTCTCTCCCAGGTCTACCATCCTGGGATTCTGGAAGGCAGCATACTGTAGTGGGTAGGGCTATGGACTCAGGGGTCAGGCATACCTGAGTTCAAATCCCACCTCAGATAATTACTAGCTATGTTACTCTGAGAAGGTTCCAACCTCTCTGTGCCTTCATTTCTTCATGAGAGTGGCTGGATTTGACACTGTCTAAGGTCCTTTTCAGTACTAAATTTATGTTCATTTGAATTCTGAGGAGATTAGATAGCTTTTTGAGTTCCTTTGAACTGAGATATTCCAGATTTATCAGGGGCCATTGATAGTTCCCCCCCATCTCCATCCCTGTACGTTCCTGAGGCTCAAGGAAATTGAGCTAACATGGGGGGAAAGGAGGCCTTGAGGCTGAAGAGTGAAGAGGCATAGCAAGTATGTGTATGTGGGGGTGGGGAGCCCTGAGCCCTGTCCACTCCCCCCAACAGGAAAAGGAAAATCCCAACACAGAATTCTTCATTCGCAACTTAATCATGACTACTCTGAACCTGTTTTTTGCTGGCACTGAGACTGTTAGCACGACCCTTCGCTATGGCTTCCTTCTGCTAATGAAACACCCAGAAGTGGAAGGTAAGTCCCTCTGCCATGCTCCCCTTAGATTTCCTTTGGAACACTAGGAGCTGCCCCAAACCTCTGTCTCTTCATCTCACACAGAGTTGTCCTTCACACACACACACACACACACACACACACACACACACACACACACACACACCCTTGGAACATAGATTATCCCCTTCACTTCTCATCCTTTCATCTCTTATCTCAGGGTATATTCAACCTCCACACTCCATCAGTTCCCTTGGGACTTCCCTGGGGTCTCTCTAACACCCTTGTTTCCTGCCCCTCCCCCAACCACAGCCAAAATCCATGAGGAAATTGATCAGATGATTGGGTGGAACCGATCACCCAAGTTTGAGGACAAAGCCAAGATGCTGTACACAGAGGCTGTCATCCATGAGATTCAGAGGTTTAGCAACATAATTGCCATGGGTGTTTCCCAGAGAGTCACCAAGGATACCAAATTCCGGGGTTTCCTTCTTCCCAAGGTAGGAGCCTCTCATGTTTAGCTCCACACCTCCATCCTCTAACCCCAGGAACTTCTCCATCTCTTTCTATTTTCCTAAATCTGCATCTATCATCCTCACTCTTCAGTATTCACTCACTCTCTTTACCCTAGAACCTCCCTCATCTTCCTCTTGCATAGGACATCCCTCCATTTGTCTTCTTCCTGCACCCAGACATTCCCCATGTTCCTCTTCCAAACCCTTTGCTCTGATGGATCCTCAATTCAGCTCTCTTGTTCCCATTCCTTCTTTCTCCCTCTCTGCTACCCCCCATCTCTTCCTCCCCCTTCTCTTCCCTTCTCTATTTCACTCTGTATCTATCTGTCTCCCTTTCTCTGTTTTCCTCTCTCTTTTCCCTCCCCTCTCCCTCCCCTCCCTCCTCTCTCTGTCTTTATCTCTGTCTCTCTTATTTCTCCCTTCTCTTTTTCCTTTCTTTCTCACTTTATCATTTTATCTTATCTTTGTGGCAATGGCCAAGTCATTTAGCCAATTCAATCTCAATGCATATCAATTTCCTCATCAGTAAAATTGTGATGATAATAATACTTTTATTGTTATGAGACTCAAAAAAGATAATGTAAGAAAAATATTTTGCTAGCCTTAAAGCCTGTAGAAATTATAGCTATTATTAGTACATAGCACACCCTCTGGGCTACTCCAGTAGCTTGAACTCATAAGTTATGTCTCTGGGGGGCAGCTACTACCCTGGGGTTTAATATACTCCATGAATCTGCACTCCTAAAAATAGAGTTCTAAGGGCCCCATTGATGCACTTGCGTTTTTAAGTCAGCCAGTAGACGATTAGCTCAAAGGAAAAATGTCTAGTGAAGTGATATCCTAAGGACAACATAATAAAATGTCCTCCCCATAAACCTGGGGCACACTCTCCCACAACTATACCCATCTGTCAGTGGGAAAAGTAGCCATGCACTTGGTGTATACTTAGAGGGATGCACATACTTAGAGAATGTGTGTGGTCAAAGCAATTCACACCTCGGACCACAGGGTCCCAATATCCTTTCTATTTGTTGGTGTCCTCATCCTGCACCTCCTGGGCATAGACTTTACTAAACAGGCCTCTTAACTGGGTCCTGGGCTTGCTTGTTTCTGAAGCTTGACTAAGCTTCCATCTCTGAAGATTCTTTTTCATTCTCTCTGCTTACGGTCTCTTAGTCAGTCATTAGTTCTGATGCAAACCAATATAACCATTAGGACTGTAAGGATACACTCTGGCAGGGGAAAAAGTGGAAAAGCAAATAATCTCCCTCAACAGCTGGCTTCTTCTTTCATTGCTGGCTCTCTTCTAGACTGCCAGAAGTCACACTCCTTGATGTTGCTTCCTGTTTCCAATGTGTCCCAGAACAGACAAGTTCCATTTTTACAGACCACTAAGGGCATAGCTGTTCTTCTGTCAGTCAAAGGCAAGCTGCCTCTCAAATAAAACCAGAGAGTATTTTCATACTTAAAGTGGAAACAAAATGAAAAATTCCTCTTTGAAGACACAAACACCCTGTTGTCTTTGTTATTTGTCCCTCCTGTGATTTCATCGATTGAACTGGGGAGGGGGGGAACCCACTGATTAGGGGTATTCTAAACAACTCCTCCCACTACACTTTATTATAATAATTATTAATATAATATGTTATAATTATACAATATAATAAACAAACCAATAATATAATGTGTTATAATGTACTATTAATAATATATTAATAATACAATATAATAATAATTCACTTATTAATTCTTCATCTACAGATCAATTACTAACATTTATTATGGGTTTACTAGGCACTGGGATTTCATGATGAGACTACAAATATGGCAGCTGACCTCAAGGATCTTACATTCTATTAGGGAAAACAACATGTGCCCATATAATTGGATACAAAATATAAGGATAAGAACTGGACCTATTATTTCTTTGATATAGAGAAATACTTCTTGTGAGGGATTGTCTGGTGTTAGCTACTGCCAAGTGAAGATTGTGGCAACATGGGACGGGAACTGGGTATTAGGAAGTAACC
>NW_020952078.1:0-10945 GCF_900497805.2 Vombatus ursinus
AGTATTAGGGTAGTTGGAGGGAAAAATTATATGTATATATATATATATATAGATAGATTAAAAAAATATTTTCACATTAATGATGTTGTAAGTAAGAATTAAAACTAATAGGAGGAACCACCAGAAAGAGGAAACAAAACACAACAGAAGAAAAAAATAGCAAATAGTATGCTTTGATCTGCATTCCAAACTCCATAATTCTTTCTTTGGATGTGGATGGCATTCTCCATCATGAGGCCTTTGGAGATGTCTTAGATCCTTGTATTGCTGAGAGGGCTTAAGCCTATCAAAGTCAGTCATCACTCAATGTGGTTGTTACTGTGTACAACATTCTCCCGGTTCTGCTCACTTCACTCAGTGTCAAACCATACAAGTCTTTCCAGGTTTATCTGAAATCTGCCTGTTCATCATTTTTTATAGCACAATATACTGTGTACAACATTCTCCCGGTTCTGCTCACTTCACTCAGTGTCAAACCATACAGTTCTTTCCAGGTTTATCTGAAATCTGCCTGTTCATCATTTCTTATAGCACAATAGTATTCCATTACATTCATATATCACATTCACAGTTATGATTACTATCTGTGTCTTTCTCTCCATCCTTCCCCCCCGTTTATGCTCTTCTTTCTCCTTTCTCCTTTTCCTTCCTCACTAATGTGTTTCTTTCTCCTTTCTCCTTTTCCCTCCTACTAATGTTTTGCTTTTGACCACTGCCTCCCTCAGTCCCACCTCCCTTTAGCCCCCTCCCTTTTCTTTCCCCTTTTCCCTCCTACCACCTATAGGGCACTAATTATGTTATTCCCTTCTTTTTTCTTTCTTTCTTTTTTTTTTTTAGGCAATTGGGGTTAAGTGACTTGCCCAGGGTCACACAGCTAGTAAGTGTCAAGTGTTTGGTCTGAGGCTGGATTTGAACTCAGGTCCTCCTGACTTCAGGGCTGGTACTCTATCCACGGCGCCACCTAGCTGCCCCTATGTTATTCTCTTCTTGAGCCAAATCTGATGAGAATAAGGTTCAAACAATGCTCATCTCCCTCCCTTCTTTCCGTCTGCTATAATAGGTTTCTGTGCCTTTTCCTGTGATGTAATTTACCCTTGTCTGCCTCCTTCTTTCCTTTTCTCAGTATATTTTCTTAGTTAGATGAGATTAATTCACTTACTTGGATCCATTTAACCCACTTGATTAGATTTTTTTCATCATTACATCAAAGTCAATTTATACCCACTCCTTTTATGTATACCTCTTTAACATGGTGTAATAACAATACAGTTCTCAAGAGTTACAAGTGTCATCTTCCCTTGTAGGGATGTAAACAGTTTGCCCTTATTAATAACATGTTGTTTCTTTCTGTCTCATTTACTTTTTTATGTCTCTCTTGAGTCTTATATTTGAAGATCAAATTTTCTGTTGAGCTCTGTTCTTTTTATCAGGAAGGTATGGAAGTCCCCTATTTCATTGAATATCTATCTCCTCCCCTGAAAGATCATGCTCATTTTTGCTGGGGAGTTGATCCTTGGTTGTAATCCAAGCTCCTTTGCCTTACAGAATATCATATTCCATGTCCTACCATCTTTTAATGTAGAAGCTGCAAGGTCCTGTGTAATCCTGACTGTGGTTCCATGATATTTAAATTGTTTCTTTCTGATTGCTTGCAGTATTTTCTCTTTGACTTGGTAATCTTGGAATTTGGCTACTATATTCCTTGGCGTTTTCAATTTGGGATCTCTTTCAGGAGGTGATCAGTGGATTCTTTCTGTGACTATTTTACTGTCTGGTTCTAGGACCTCAGGAATATTTTCCTTTATGACTTCCTGAAAGATACTGTCCAGGCTCTCTTTTTCATTGTGATTTTCAGGTAGACCAATAATTTTTAAATTGTCTCTTCTGGATCTATTTTCCAGGTCAATTGTTTTACCAATGAGGTATTTTACATTTTCATCTATTTTTTCATTCTTTTGTTTCTGTTTGACTGATTCTTGCTCTCTTTCAGAGTCATTAGCTTCCATTTGCTGAATTCTAATTTTTAACAAATTGTTTTCTTCTATTAGATTTTGTACCTCCTTCCCCATTTGGCAGATTTTATTTTTTAGGGACTTGTTTTCTTCAGTGTACTTTTTTTTTCTAGTTGGCCAATTGAATTTTTTAAGGACTTGTTTTCTTTTTTTAATTTATTTTTATTAATTTATTTTGATTTATCAACAATCACTTCCATATGCTTTTGAGTTTAAAATTTTTCTCCCCCTTTTCCCCCACCAACCTCCCAAAGACTGTGCACAATCTGATATAGGCTATATACATATATATATACATATATATATGCCTTTTTATTAAACATATTTTCAGATTTGTGATATTGGAAGTAAGATTTAGAACCAATAGGAGGAACCACCAGAAAGAAGAAACAAAACTCAACAGAAGAGAAAAAAAATTAACAAATAGTATCCTTCGATATGCATTCAAATTCCATAGTTCTTTCTTTGGATGTGGATAGCATTTTCCATCACGAGGCCTTTGGAGATGTAAGGACTTGTTTTCTGCAGTTAATTTTCATCCTTCCTTTTCCAAGCTATTGACTTTCTTTTGCATACCTCTCATTTCTTTTCCCACTTTTTCTTCTATCTGTCTCATTTGACTTTTAAAATACTTCTTGAGCTCTTCTAAGAAGGCTTTTTGGGATTCAAATCAGTTCATATTCCCTTTTGAGGTTCCAGATGTGGGTTTGTTGACAATATTGTCCTCTTCAGAATTTCTGCCTTGATCTTCACTCTTCCCATAATAAGAATCTATCCTATGTTTCTTTTTGCTCGTGGTGTTTGCTTATTTCTGGCCTTTAAAGAGATTAAGCTCTCCTGCTGGGAGCAGAGGGCACTGACCCAGGCTTCTTGTTTTGGGAGCCTAGGGCCTGGTCGATGGCTTTGTGTGCTGGGGCCTCCAATATTGGCAGTTGGAGGCTGTAGGGTTCTGGCAGGTTACTTGGTGTTGGGCTGGAATCAGCAATACTGGAACTCTAGGGGTAGGATTGGGTAGTGTGGCTCCTGGAGATTTCCTGCTCACCCAGGCCTTTCCTTCCTTTTGCTTTCTCCAGCTCCTTTCAGATGGATGTTGTAGGGTGTTTATCCACTTGGGGCCCCTTGGAGCACTGCTTCCCTTAGTTTTGCTGAGGCACTGGGAGAGCCAGTGGCTGTAGAATGCCGAGGCCCCTGGTGGCTTTCTGAGCTGGTTTCCACCAGTTCCCCCACCCTCAGTGAGGCACTTGGGGGTCCAGGTGTTGGTGTTTGCCTGCTCCACCACCTGGGCTTCAGGATCTCTTCCTGGCATGCTGCAGTGGGGCTTTCCACTAGCTTGTTGGGATGCCTCCCGTTCTTTACTGCTCCCCTTCCCCCAAGGTAAGAGGGGACTTTTCAGTTAATTCCTCAAGCTACCTGGGCTACCCGACTGCTGCACCCCATCTTTCTTCTGGTTCAGTTGTTCCAGGGTTTTTCCTGGGTTGATATTTTCTGGGCTTTCAGGGATTAATAGGGGAGGATAAGAGAGACTCACTTCTTACTTCGCCATCTTGGTTCCCGGAAGCAGAAGTCCTCTACCTCTCAATCTTTACCTGTTTCTCTGACTCCCATTCTGAGTCTCTTCATATTTCCCACCTTTCTATGTTTCCCTCCATCCTTGTTTTACCATTTCTCCCTCACTCTCTTGTCTATTCATATCTCCACCTAACTTTCTCTGATTGCTTTCCTGTTCCCTTCCCCTTTCTTTCCCTCCCCTTTTCTGTCTTTCCCCTTCTCCCTATCTGTTCAGTCTTTCCCTATACCTCTTTATCATTTCCTATCTCCCCTCTTTTGCTTGTTTCTCTTTCTCTCTTTGTCTCCCCATATCCACCTCTCTATCTCTGTCTCTCCTTGTTTTACCATCTTCCCTTTCTCTCCATCTCTACTTGCCATCCAATGACTCCTTGTCTCCCTATCTCTCTGCCCCTTCCTATCTCCCTAGCTCTGTCTTTCCATTTCTCTGTTTCTCCCTGTCTATCCACCTCCCTTTCTCCATGTTTCTCTTTTTGTCCCTACCTCTCCTTATTTCTCTTTCCCTCCTTGACTCTTCCCAGACGCCCACTTCATGTTTCTTTCCAGGCCTGTCTGAGTCCATTTCCTCCTTCTTGCCCCTGCCCAGGTGTGATCTTCAGTAATGGGGAGAGGTCCCGGCAGCTCCGATGATTCTCCATCACCACCCTCAGGGACTTTGGCATGGGAAAGAGGGGCATTGAAGAACGCATCCAAGAAGAAGCTGGCTTCCTCATTGAGGCCTGTTGAGGGACAAAAGGTGAGTAGGTCCTAAGAAGATTTCATGACCTTGGACAAGGTTAACCTCCACTATATGGTCTACCCCCAAATTGGCTACTGTTCTCTGTGTCCTGTGACTTACTTCTCCTTTACATCTAACCCTAGTTAATCTCTAAGGGTGTATGGGGTAGTTCCAGGAGGAACAAGTGTGAGAGCTTGCAGAGGCTGCTCATCCACCTTTGGTGTCCACTTGCCACCTAGCTCTCACCTGTGGCTCCAAGGAGCTATAGCATGCAAAAGAGCTACACCTTGGAAAAATTGTCTTGGAAGACAGGATAAACCATGTTGAGGGTATGGGCCTCAAACCTCTTGGTGAGTTAGGTGGATGTCTATCTCAAGCATATGAAGATGTCCCCCTGTTGGAATGGGGGGATGAGAACAAATTACTCCAATGGCCATGAAGGCAACTGAAGTAGGCACCATGGAGCCATTAGAGCTTGGTAAGGCATTGAAGCCACCAAGATCATTCACTGAATCCTGGGCCATTGACAGTCATCCTGACTGTTGTCTTGACACTGGATTTCAATAACTCTAGTAGAGAGAGTGAGACTGATAACTTTGTGCAACTTTGCCTCATTTAATACTAGCTCATGTGCAAGTCAAGTCATCATCCCATGAGGTCAATGTTCCTCTTTGTAAACAAAGGACAAATGATAACAGCTGATTTCTAAATCTTGCTGTGGGAAAAATCTTGAATTTGGAGTCATGGGACCTGATCTTGATTTGAACTTCTCCGCTTACTTGCTTTGTGTTTTTGAGCAGGTGACCTCACTTCTATAGGCCTTTGTTTCCTTTCTGTAAAAATGAGAAGGATGGAATAGATGGTGACCTCTAGCTTCCCTTCCACCTCTAAAGCAATGATTCTGTGATTCTTAGTGTCTAGGTTCAGAGACTGACACTTTCCCTGATCCAGGAGACCCAGATTAGAGTTTTAGCTTTGTCCTTCACTGGTTGTGTGATCTTGGGGCAAGTCCTTTCTTCATGTTGAACTTCAGTTTCTTTTTCTCTATAAAATTAAAGGGTTTGGAGTATATGATCCCTTCTGGTTCTGATGCTCTGTGAGTTAGCATGTTGACCTACTGAATACATGACCTTGGTCAGAGTTTTCCCATCTGTAAAAAGAAGGGTTTTCACTAGATGGACTAGGTAGCTGCAAAGATCCCTTCCATCTGACATGCTAGGTGAAGGGAGGCAACCTGGGGTAATGGATAGGGCATTGTACTTAGAATCAGGAGACCTAGGCATGGATCACATTTCTACCACTTATTACTTGAGCAAGTCACCTCCCCTCTCTGGGGCTTAGTTTCCTTCCCTATAAAATGAGCATAATATTGTTTGTGTCCTAAGCTACCTCAAAGGCATCATGGAATAATGGATATTGTGCAGATCTTGGAGGTAGAAAGATTGGGGTTCACTGATTGCTCCTGGCTTTGTGGCCTTGATGGCCTCTAAGGTCCCTTAATTATTTTGGTGGTGGAGATATTGGCTGTCCTTTGGAGGAGGCTGTGAGAGTCAGAGAAGAGTCACTATCTCTTTCTCTCCCTGTCTCTGCCTCAACCCACTTTATGTGCATCTTTATTCTCTCTCCTACTCTCCTGTCACCTCCCCTTTTATGCTACCTCTATCCAAAACTGTCTCCGTGCATCTCTTGGGGTCTCTGTTCCTTTCTTTCTTCTGCTTCCTCTTTTCCTCTCCTCCATCTCTCTGCTTTTGTCCTCTTTCTTCAATACTCTACCACTGTGCTTCCTTATCTCTGTGTCTGTGTTGACCTGGCTGGGCTACAGGGGCCCCCATTGACCCTACTTTCATCCTGAGCTGCACAGTCTCCAGTGTCATCTGCTCCATCATCTTTGCTGATCGCTATCAATATGAGGACAAACAGCTCTTGTCTCTGTTGCAAATGATGCTGGGGAGCTTCCGGTTCACAGCTACATCCATGGGACAAGTGAGCCCCAAGACCTTCTCTCCCACACAGCTGGGTCTCTACTCACCTTCATCCCTCAATCCTCAGGTTTCATTTATGTCCTTTACCTACTATACCCTATTCCTCAATCCGACCCCACTATTCTCAATATGAGCTCATGTCCATCCTTGATCCCCTTCCTCAGTCTGACCTCCTTTCCCCATTCTTATCTTCCATCATATCCTGCTTATCCCTTATCTTGTCCTATGCCCTGTCTTGATGCCCAACTCCCAATCAGATGCTCATCTCTCATCCTGACTGACTCATTCCAATCTGATTCTGTGGCCCCTCCTGACTACCTATTTTCCATAATGAACTCCATTCCAGATCCTAAACTACCATCTTTCATGCTGATAACCCACTCCATCCTCTTCATATCCCTCAGGCACAGTGTTCTGTACCCCATGTGTTATCTGTACCTCCAGTGTTCTGTACCCCATGAGTTATCTTGTGCACTCCCCCAGCTATATGAGATGTTCTCGGGAGTGATGAAGCACTTGCCAGGGCCTCAGCAGCAAGCATTCAAGGCACTGAAAGGATTGGAGGCCTTCATCACTGAGAAGATCCTGCAGAACCAGGCCACCTTTGGCCCCAACTCACCCTGGAACTTCATTGACTCCTTCCTGATCAAGATGCAGGAGGTAATGGCCCAGTGAGCAGGTGAAAATGGAGTGGATGGGCTAAGACCTCAGACTGAGGGTGTTACGGATCTCTGGGGGAAATCCCAGATATTGTGAAGTGAGATTCACAGAAATCAGGCAGCAGGTCTTGGAGGTGAGCAGGCAGCAATAGTAGACATTAGGTGGCAAGTTTCAGCCTTCCAGAGGCAAGGCTCAAAAGTACCCTGTGGCACATTCAGGAGGTAGGTTCACAAAGACCCCAGGATCAGGCAGTAACCTAGAGCACAGATTCAGATATACCGAGCATTTATGAAGGTCATTGTCAATTTGGGGGTAGCATGGCAAAGAGTGATAAAGATAGGGTGACAAATGGAGAAAGCAAGATACAGAGATGGGGGACACAGAATAACACAGAAACAGACACAGAGAAAAAGATCAGAGACATAAAATTGGAAACAGAAACACGGGAAGAAAAGGCCAACACAAAGAGACACAAATAGACATTCCCCTTTCTCCACTCTCCCTGCCACTTCAGATATTCACAAGCTGGGTATAGGGACTGGGGTGATCCAGAACTCAATAATCTAGTCCTAGTAGCCTTCCCTGACTTTCTTCATGAGACCTTGGGAAGTCCTTTCCTTTCCCTGGGTCTCTCTCACTTCATCCATAAAATGTAGGATGGAGGATATTAGATTTGTTGTGTTGGTCCTCAAGAGCAGAACCACGAACAATGGGAGAAATGGTAAAGGGAAGAATTTAGGTTTGATGTCAGGGAGAAACATCTTCCTGACAGTGAGAATTGTCCAAAAGTGCAATGGGTTAACAGAGAACTGATGGGTTCTCCCTCTTTGGAAGTCTTCAAGAAGAGGTTGGACCACCACTTGTCAGGAGGCTTAATGTGAGGGTTTCTATGGCTTCTGAGGTCTCTCCCAGGTCTACCATCCTGGGATTCTGGAAGGCAGCATACTGTAGTGGGTAGGGCTATGGACTCAGGGGTCAGGCATACCTGAGTTCAAATCCCACCTCAGATACTTACTAGCTATGTTACTCTGAGAAGGTTCCAACCTCTCTGTGCCTTCATTTCTTCATGAGAGTGGCTGGATTTGACACTGTCTAAGGTCCTTTTCAGTACTAAATTTATGTTCATTTGAATTCTGAGGAGATTAGATAGCTTTTTGAGTTCCTTTGAACTGAGATATTCCAGATTTATCAGGGGCCATTGATAGTTCCCCCCCATCTCCATCCCTGTACGTTCCTGAGGCTCAAGGAAATTGAGCTAACATGGGGGGAAAGGAGGCCTTGAGGCTGAAGAGTGAAGAGGCATAGCAAGTATGTGTATGTGGGGGTGGGGAGCCCTGAGCCCTGTCCACTCCCCCCAACAGGAAAAGGAAAATCCCAACACAGAATTCTTCATTCGCAACTTAATCATGACTACTCTGAACCTGTTTTTTGCTGGCACTGAGACTGTTAGCACGACCCTTCGCTATGGCTTCCTTCTGCTAATGAAACACCCAGAAGTGGAAGGTAAGCCCCTCTGCCATGCTCCCCTTAGATTTCCTTTGGAACACTAGGAGCTGCCCCAAACCTCTGTCTCTTCATCTCACACAGAGTTGTCCTTCACACACACACACACACACACACACACACACCCTTGGAACATAGATTATCCCCTTCACTTCTCATCCTTTCATCTCTTATCTCAGGGTATATTCAACCTCCACACTCCATCTGTTCCCTTTGGACTTCCCTGGGGTCTCTCTAACACCCTTGTTTCCTGCCCCTCCCCCAACCACAGCCAAAATCCATGAGGAAATTGATCAGATGATTGGGTGGAACCGATCACCCAAGTTTGAGGACAAAGCCAAGATGCTGTACACAGAGGCTGTCATCCATGAGATTCAGAGGTTTAGCAACATAATTGCCATGGGTGTTTCCCGGAGAGTCACCAAGGATACCAAATTCTGGGGCTTCCTTCTTCCCAAGGTAGGAGCCTCTCATGTTTAGCTCCACACCCCCATCCTCTAACCCCAGGAACTTCTCCATCTCTTTCTATTTTCCTAAATCTGCATCTATCATCCTCACTCTTCAGTATTCACTCACTCTCTTTACCCTAGAACCTCCCTCATCTTCCTCTTGCATAGGACATCCCTCCATTTGTCTTCTTCCTGCACCCAGACATTCCCCATGTTCCTCTTCCAAACCCTTTGCTCTGATGGATCCTCAATTCAGCTCTCTTGTTCCCATTCCTTCTTTCTCCCTCTCTGCTACCCCCCATCTCTTCCTCCCCCTTCTCTTCCCTTCTCTATTTCACTCTGTATCTATCTGTCTCCCTTTCTCTGTTTTCCTCTCTCTTTTCCCTCCCCTCTCCCTCCCCTCCCTCCTCTCTCTGTCTTTATCTCTGTCTCTCTTATTTCTCCCTTCTCTTTTTCCTTTCTTTCTCACTTTATCATTTTATCTTATCTTTGTGGCAATGGCCAAGTCATTTAGCCAATTCAATCTCAATGCATATCAATTTCCTCATCAGTAAAATTGTGATGATAATAATACTTTTATTGTTATGAGACTCAAAAAAGATAATGTAAGAAAAATATTTTGCTAGCCTTAAAGCCTGTAGAAATTATAGCTATTATTAGTACATAGCACACCCTCTGGGCTACTCCAGTAGCTTGAACTCATAAGTTAAGTCTCTGGGGGGCAGCTACTACCCTGGGGTTTAATATACTCCATGAATCTGCACTCCTAAAAATAGAGTTCTAAGGGCCCCATTGATGCACTTGCGTTTTTAAGTCAGCCAGTAGACGATTAGCTCAAAGGAAAAATGTCTAGTGAAGTGATATCCTAAGGACAACATAATAAAATGTCCTCCCCATAAACCTGGGGCACACTCTCCCACAACTATACCCATCTGTCAGTGGGAAAAGTAGCCATGCACTTGGTGTATACTTAGAGGGATGCACATACTTAGAGAATGTGTGTGGTCAAAGCAATTCACACCTCGGACCACAGGGTCCCAATATCCTTTCTATTTGTTGGTGTCCTCATCCTGCACCTCCTGGGCATAGACTTTACTAAACAGGCCTCTTAACTGGGTCCTGGGCTTGCTTGTTTCTGAAGCTTGACTAAGCTTCCATCTCTGAAGATTCTTTTTCATTCTCTCTGCTTACGGTCTCTTAGTCAGTCATTAGTTCTGATGCAAACCAATATAACCATTAGGACTGTAAGGATACACTCTGGCAGGGGAAAAAGTGGAAAAGCAAATAATCTCCCTCAACAGCTGGCTTCTTCTTTCATTGCTGGCTCTCTTCTAGACTGCCAGAAGTCACACTCCTTGATGTTGCTTCCTGTTTCCAATGTGTCCCAGAACAGACAAGTTCCATTTTTACAGACCACTAAGGGCATAGCTGTTCTTCTGTCAGTCAAAGGCAAGCTGCCTCTCAAATAAAACCAGAGAGTATTTTCATACTTAAAGTGGAAACAAAATGAAAAATTCCTCTTTGAAGACACAAACACCCTGTTGTCTTTGTTATTTGTCCCTCCTGTGATTTCATCGATTGAACTGGGGAGGGGGGGAACCCACTGATTAGGGGTATTCTAAACAACTCCTCCCACTACACTTTATTATAATAATTATTAATATAATATGTTATAATTATACAATATAATAAACAAACCAATAATATAATGTGTTATAATGTACTATTAATAATATATTAATAATACAATATAATAATAATTCACTTATTAATTCTTCATCTACAGATCAATTACTAACATTTATTATGGGTTTACTAGGCACTGGGATTTCATGATGAGACTACAAATATGGCAGCTGACCTCAAGGATCTTACATTCTATTAGGGAAAACAACATGTGCCCATATAATTGGATACAAAATATAAGGATAAGAACTGGACCTATTATTTCTTTGATATAGAGAAATACTTCTTGTGAGGGATTGTCTGGTGTTAGCTACTGCCAAGTGAAGATTGTGGCAACATGGGACGGGAACTGGGTATTAGGAAGTAACC
>NW_020952079.1:0-11503 GCF_900497805.2 Vombatus ursinus
TGTACTGGGATGGGATCTGGATACAGAGAAGCAACCGGAGCTCACGCTCCCGAGGCAGGGGCAGTGCTATGTGGAGCTGTGACAAGCTGGAGAAGAAACAAGGTACAAGGAAGTAGCCGGAGTACGTACTCCTGAGGCAGGGGCTGTGCCACATGGGAGTGGGACGGCAGAGAACAAGTTCCCTCTGTCTAGCCCCCTTCCTTAGGTACCACGCTAACCCCAGACGCCTCCCCCCGGTATCTGGGCCTGACTTCCTGCGTCACGTACATTCTCCTTTGTCTATGCACTGATCCCTCACGCCTCCTTCCAAATATCTAGGCCCCACTTCCTGTGCCACGTATGCTCCCTTTGTCTGGGCACTATGCTAGACATCCTCTTCCGATATTTGATCCTCGACGTGTCACTATGGCCGGGCTGAGGAGGAGGGACGTGGAAGACTTAAAAGTACTGTAGGGATGGGGGCGGAGTCCGTTTTGCTCCTGCTCGTGTGCGTGTACTTTCCTGCCTGGCCTTGCTGTGATGATCATTGAATAAAGTTCAGGTTTTTGCACCTCCTGGTCGGCTCGTCTCTGGTAAATCCGGGTGACCCCGAAGACCGGTGAGTATGACCCTGGTTGCCTGATCTGGCTGTAAGAGAGTGCGCAGTTTGCACTGGCACAACTTCTGCTGATGCAAGTTGGCACCTTCTCTGCAAATTATAGTCTTCAGTTTTACTGACTTGTCCAGGGTCACATAGCCAGTATGTGTTGGAGACAATTTGAACCCAGGTTTTCCTGCCTCTGTGACTAGCTCTTAATCCACTATATAACCTTATCTTCTCAGAAGTATTTTCTCTCTCTCTCTCTCTCTCTGTCTCTCTTTCTCTCTCCCTCTTTTCTTCCTGTCTCTTTCTTTTTTCCTCCCTGTCTTTGTCTCGCCTCCTCCTGTCCTTCTTTCTCCACTTCATCCCTGATTTCCTTTGTTGTTCTATCTTACCCTCAACTCTAGGGCACAGAAGTTTATCCCATTCTGGGATCAGTGCTGAGGGATCCCAACTTCTTTGCCTACCCTGAAGCCTTCAACCCCCAACACTTCCTGGATGAAAAGGGCCGGTTCAAGAAGAGTGATGCCTTTGTCCCCTTTTCCATTGGTGAGCAGGAAAGCCTTTTCTCTTCCCCTCCATGACCCCCAACTCATCCCTAGTCCCAACCAGTGTGGCCTGAGCCTGGTGAACCTATCCTTTCCTCCAGTCTACTCTCAATTTATCCTTCTACACCTCAGGCCAATTTTACGTGACCAAGCTTCTTAAGAGTAAGTGGGTGAGTGGGTGGGATGGCTCCAGAGAGGCTGTGACTGTGGGTCTAAAGGTTCCACAAAGTATATCTCACCAATATCCCTCCTTCTTTAGGGAGAAAGTACATGCACTAGAAAGAGCTCTGGCCCTGGAGTCAGAGGACCTTGGTCAAGTTCCATTTCTAATACTCCCTACCTGGATGACCACTTCATCTCCCTAGGCCTCGATTTCCTAAACTGTGAAATTCAGGGCTTGGACTCAAGGTCCTCTGAGGTCCTTTCTCACTCAGCATCTATCATCTTGGGACAATAATTTTGGTCAAATCCGTTCCCTATTCTAGGCCTCAGTTTCCTCACTTGTAAGATGAGGAGGTTGGACTAGATGATGTTTTAGGTCCTCAATTCTAACATAAATACTTCTGAGGTGGGGGTGGGGTGGAACAAAGACAAGGAAAAACAGTCTCTGCCTTCAAGGAGCTTACATTCTATTGGAGAGGGATCAGGCTAAGGTAGATAAGTAAGGACCAGATAATTTTTGGACAGAAAGCATTGGCAACTAGGAGAATCAGGAAAGGCTTGCAGTAGGAGGTGGTGCCAAAGGAAGTTAAGGAGCCTAAGAAGCAGAGGTGAGGAGGGAGGGCATTCCAGTCAAGAAAGTCCTTCAAAGGCATGGAGGCTGGAGATGGAACGATCAATTTGGGCAACAACAAATAGGCCAGTATGTTTAGAATGTAGAAAGCCAGATGGGGAATTCAGTGAGATTGGGAGGGATGAAATCAAGGGAACAGGAAGAAGGAGGGCAACCTCTTTGACAGACCATGGGGCAAAGACAGGGATAGTATGGGAAGGTGCAGAGGTTTCTGAGGTATACCATAAGTTGGAAGAGGTATCTCATATGGGATGGTTTCCAATTTCTCCTCAAAGGAAGCAGGGGTCTCTGCTGAGAAGGAAGTGCAGGACGGTTGAGGAAAAAGAGCTGCTCCATCTTCTACCCTTCTACCTCTGATATCCCATCATCTAGACAGACCCATACCTAGGGTGGGGCAATGGGGCAATGACCTAGGGCATCAAAATTTAGTAGCTATTGATAACACTTGTGGGCCTTCATCAGCCTAAAAACAAAAGTATAGCAGCTAACTAGCAAGAAGGATTTGATAAAGTAGGAAGTTTCCAAAATCTGCCCTTGCTACAGATGAGTGTCTCCTAGACAAAGTCTTTTCTGACACAAGACCCAAACATGTTTTGTGCTGTTTGTTTTTTTTTCCTTCTAAATTCCCTCCCAAATCTGACATTTTACATTCTAAGGAATCACAGATTTAAAGCAGGAAGGAATTTTTTGGGACCATCAAGTTCAACCCCTTTATTTTGTAGATGAGAAAACAGAAGCTTGGAGAGGTTAAATGACTTGCTCAGGAAGACAAAGATACTAAATGTCTAAGCAACATTTGAATCCGGGTCTTCTTGACTCCAAGCCCAACAAACTGTCATTTTCTTTTGCCGTATAGCTTCCTTTCAGCCTGGACACTAGGGATCCTCCTGGGATTGACAGTCCCTGTACTAAGGTTCCTCCCAGTTCTGGCATTCTCTGTTCTAAGAGCCCTCTCCACCCTGATCAGTTCTGACTCTGGCTCCTCAGGCAAACGCTACTGTTTTGGTGAAGGCTTGGCCAGAATGGAACTATTCCTCTTCCTCACCACCATCCTGCAGATCTTTCACTTCCAATCTCCGCTCCCAATAGAGGCCATCGATATCTCCCCTCAGATGGTAGGCTTTGCCACCATCCCCCGGAGCTACACCATCTCATTTCTGCCTTGAGGATGAGGCTGAGCCCAGGCAGCCATAACTGAAGCAGGAGAAGCCTGTGGGATTCCTGGGTGGGATGGCAGATGTATTAATAAATTCTGGGCAGCTCTGAGTCATTGATTCCAACCTCCTTAGGTAATACGTGAGGTAACTGAAACTCCCAGAGGGGAAGAGACCAGTCCCCAGATCACAAAGAAAGGCAGTGGTAGAGCCTAGCTTTACAATGATGAGGTAAAATTGAAAGAATACAAGTTTTGGAGGCAGAGGACCCGGGTTCGTATCTTGTCTCTGACACTCATCACCTGTGTGACTTTGGGAAAGTCACTTCCCCTCTCTTTATTGGAACCATGCTGGGATTTGCTAGATGTCTTTTGAGGTCCCTCCTAGGTCTAGACTCCTTGATTCTCATTCTGATGCTTTTCCCACTATTTCTCCCAGGACACACAGACAGTCAAGGGAAAAGCTGGGGCTGGATCTGATGCTTCCTGACCTACAAATGAGAGACATGTCTTGCATCATTGTGGCCAGTTCTGCCTCTGTCTCTGCCTCTGTCTCTCTCCATCTCTCTGTCTGTCCTTTTCTTTTTCTTTTGTTTCCTTTCCTCATTTCTCATGTCTTTTGCTCCACAAATTACTCTTTCTGCCTCTGTCCACATCTTCTCTGTCTTCCTTTCTAGCTCTCTTTCCCTGTGTCTGTCTCTCTGTGACTGTGTCTCTGCCTCTCTTCAGCTCTCTGTCTCTCTCTCTAGCTTTCCTATTATTACTACTGTAAGAAAGAGGCCATAAGTATTTATTAAGAAACATCTGAAACATCACAGAATGACTGGCCACTCCTATTATACAGATAGGAAAACTGAAGCCAAGAGAGGGGGAAGGGATTTATTCAAGGCCAAGGGGCAGTCAGGCTGCATATAGCAACAAGAGAGATGAACAGATGACTCTACATAGTGAAGAATATGTAGAAAGAGAGAAGTGGGCTAGGTGAGAGAGAAGTCAGGTAGATTCAGCTCTAGGTTAGAGGCAGGGTGGTGACATGGGTTGAGCATAAGGCTTGGAGTCTGAAATATCAGAGTTCAACACTTGCTAGCTATCTGGGTGAGTCACTTCCTCTCTCTGGGCCTCAGTCTCCTCCTCTGTAAAAGGATAGGGTTGGATTCAATGACTTCAGAGGTTTCCTCGAACTCTAACTCAAAGACCCCATAATCCTATGAATACTTGGATCTGAAAAATACCTCCCAAAACACTATTAATAGCACAAGTCAACTTAGAGGGAGGTTTCCATTGGTGCGCTCTGGGATTCTGCTCTTGTCCCTCTACTATTCAACCCATGTCCATCAATGACTCGGATGAAAGCATAGAAAACTTTCTCAGAATTGCAGAGGACACAAATCTGGGATGGTGAACTATCCAATTGTATAACAGAGTTAGGATCCAAAAAAGATTGACTGATTGAAATGACAGGATGATTCTATGACAAAAAAATTTAATATGGGCAAATATTAAATCTTGTACTTTTATTAAAACATTAGTTCAGTGAGAACAAAATAGGGTTCACCCAACAGTTCATGTGGAAACAATCTGAGGGGGTTAGTGCAATCTCCAGAGGGTCAGTAGAGTGTCATGGCAGTGTCCAGAATCAGGCAGAGATAATTTGTACTTTGCCCTCCCACACTGGCAGCATTGTGTTTGCTTCTTAGCCCCATACAGTTTAATAATGTAACCTGAGTCCCAGCACTGCAAGTTCTGGACTTACATAGACTGGATGTGATCTTGGGAGCTCCTCCATAAAAGTTGTTCTCTATGACTCATTTTGCCCCTAACTAGAGTTTCTTTTGGAGACATCAGAATATACCTCCTATAGAGCTCATGACTATGGGGAAAAAATTGCCAGTCCCCATATGTAACCGGTATAGGATAGCATTTATTTCACTCCACATAATTTACAGAAAGCAGAAAAGATTCAAATTAGTCCCTAAATAATCAAGACAATTTTTTACTATTGTTTAATGAGTTCTACCTGTCCCACTGGGCCTTATAGAGTCCTCCAGGCTCACAGCACTACCTTGTGATTTGAATTTTCCTTGAAAGGAAAATGAACTTGATGTCACTAGAACAGTAATCCTCACAACATTCCACTGAGACCCACTTGTATTCCAAGGATATTTATACAACTTTAGTCTCATGGAGCTATCCTAAAAGCTTAGACTCACCCCTGAAGACAAATGAGCTTGAGGTGTCAGAAAGGTAAAGCCCTTCCAATTGAACTTTTGCTGATTGAGTCACAATAATAGCAGAGGTCAAAGACCAGGCAATTTGTTCCCCCCTCTATTGCATTTTTGTCTCTTTCTGCTCTTCCAGCCCTCACGCTATTAGAGTGAGCCTCTTCTTTCCGAGAGTGCTCACTGTCCCTGACCTCCTCTCTTTTTAACTAGAAGGCTAGGATCCCCTCTTATTCTTCTTCTTTTGGATCCCCTCTTACTCAAGAGGTTGGTTCTATCAACTATTCTCCCCTTTCTCTCCAGAAACTTGGGACCTGGAACTCTGAAATTGACGGTAAACAAATCTAAAATGAGGACAGAGGAGAAGATATCAAAAATTAGAGGAGAAATAGATAAACTGGAAAGCAAAAAAAAATCCTCTAGAAATTATAAGTAAAATTAAATGTTTGTTCTTTGAAAAGACTAAAAAATGATAATGCTTTACTCAATTTGACTAAAAAGATGAAGGTAGAAAATAAAATCAGCAAAATAGCAAATGAGCAAGGAGAAATCATAACAAAATCAGAAGACTTAAATACAATATCCAGAACCTATTATGCTCTGTTATATGCTAACAAAACTGAGAACACAAAAGAAAAAAGGCAATACTTTCAGAAATATAAATTACTCAAACTACCAAGCACACAAAAGAGTGATGCTCAGGAAAAAATGGTCCACCTATACAAGAATGCTATGTATGCACATACAGTGTTTTACTTTTTTGGTCTTTCACTTTTTATCTGAGTGAAAAGAATGCTTCTCTCATTCAGGAGATTTTTTATGCTGAAAAAATTACTTAAAGGAACAAAGAAAATATCCCCAGTAGTTAAATTGTAAGATGTCTCATGTAAAGTACATATAAGATCACCACAGACAATAAAGAATACCACTGTATCTGAACAGACGTACTGTTTTCCCTTTTCTTTTTCAGGCAATTAGGGTTAAGTGACTTGCTCAGGGTCCCACAACTAGTAAGCGTCAAGCATTTGGTCTGAGGCCAGGTTTGAACTCAGGTACTTCTGACTTGAGGGCTGGTGCTTTATCCACTGTGCCACCTAGCTGCCACAGTTTTCCCTTTTCTTTAGTGGACTCCAAACTCAATGTACTAGTGGCAAACAACGAAGTATTTAAAATTTTAAACATTTTCAATGTGTCATCCTGAACGCAAAATTCATGTATACCTTTAAGCTTCACAAGGTCCCTGAAAAACATTTGTTTTCTTTCTGGGTCAAATACACAAGTTGGTTTTAAACGATCTCCAAGAGATACATTCAGAGCAGCAATTGTTTTCTTTTTTCTTTTTGTACCACATTCCTGTTCATCTCCAAGGATTTTGTTCTTTGTAGATGTTAAAACAGTATTCCTTAACCTGGCTAGCCAACTTTCTTCCATGATTGAAATCACAAAGGTTTTAGAATCTGATGTTGGCACTGTTGGAGTCAGATTAACATTTTGAACATCATTGATACATTCCTTAGGGGGTTTTGCAGTACTAGAACAGGCAACATCTTTCTTTCTTGGAGTTTCTTTCAATGAACCTTTTTGCTCATCCAATTTAGGAACCGTGTGCACCATATCACAATTTTCATCACTTGAATATGATAATTCCTTTCTTTTTTGTTTGTTTGGAATAAATGCTTCTTTTGGCTTGGCACAAACAGATTATTTTTGTTGTTTGAGTGGAATCGTTCCTTTCCCCAAAGTCTTGATAGGTATCTTTTTTGTGTTTTTAGATGGTTTGGGATTTTTTTTTATGGTTTACTAGTAACTATAAAGCAAGACTGTAAAACAGATTACTATGTTCTGCTGTAACTACCCACCAATTAGATGGATGCTTAGAAATTTGTGGACTTCTTGTAATAGTGAACTTTGCAGATGGGTTTTATTTCAGTGTAATTTCTCTTTTCTTAGATATTTATTGGTTTTTAAATGACCTTATACAACCAAATCTTAGAAAATGAAATCAAAGAAAAAAAATCCTGCTCCCCATGGATTCACAAGAGAATTCTATTAATTTTTTTTAACAAAAATATGATTAGAGTTACTAAGTCTTTCAAGTTGATTTTCTATTTAATATTTTTTCCTTAGTACATGTAAAATCCATTTTTAATATTCATTTTTTCCCATCCTTCTCCTCTTCTTGAGAAGATGAGCAGTATTATATAGGTTGTACATGTGCAGTCATGCAAAATATATTTCCATATTAGTCATGTTGTGAAAGAAAATGCAGAATCCCTCTCCCCTACAAAAACAAAAACAATAAAGTAAGTTTTTTAGAAAGTATATTTTGATCTGCATAAACACTCCATTAGTTCTTTCTCTGGAAGTGGATAGCATTTTTCATCATAAGTCCTTCAGAATTGTCTTGGATCATTGTAACACTGAGAATAGCTAAGTCATTCACAGTTCATCATTATAAAATATTGCTGTTATTATGTACAATGTTCTCCTGGTTCTATTCATTTCACTTTGCATCAGTTCATGAAAGTCTTTCTAGATCTTTCTGAGTGCATCCTACTCATTATGTATCATAAAAACAATCATATACCTTCACAATCATTTACCACAACTTATTCAGCCATTCCCCAATGGGTGGACATTCCTTTAATGTCTGGGTTTTTGCCACCACAAAATGAACTGCAATAAATACTGTTGTATACATAAGTCCTTTTCCTTTTTTAGATCTCTTTGGGATATGGACTAGTAGTGGCATTGCTGGTTCAAATGGTATGCACCATTTTATAGCCCTTTGGGCATAGCTCCAAATTGCTCTCCAGAATGGTTGAATGACTTCACAACTGCACCAACAGTCCATTAGTAGCTCAATTTTCCCATATTCCTTCTAACATTTATCATTTTCCTCTTTTGTTATATTAGCCCATTTGATAGGTGTGGGGTGGTACCTCAGTGTCATTTTAATTCTCATTTCTCTAATCAATATTGATTTAGAGGAATTTTTCATGTGACTATAGATAACTTTGATTACTTCATCTGAAAACTGCCTGTTCATATCCTTTGGCCATTTAAAAATTGGGGAATGACTTGTATTCTGATAAATTTGACTCAGTTCTCTATAAATTTGAGAAATGATATCTTTATTAGAGAAACTTGCTGTAAATTTTTTTTCACATTTATGATTACTATATATTTCCCTCCATCCCATTTTCCCTCTGTTTATCCTACTCTCTTTCCTTTCATCCTGCCTCTCCTGAAAAGTGTTTTGCTTCTGATTGCCATCTCCCCCAATGTGCCCTCCCTTCTATCAGCCCATCCCTTCCCCTCACCCTCCTACTTTCTTGTAGGGTAAGATAGACTTCTATATTGAACTGACAGTGTTATTTCTTCTTTGAGTGAATTCTGATTAGAGTAAGGTTCAAGCACTCTCTTCCAACCCCCTTCCCCATTTTCCTGTCCACTGTAAAAACTCTTTCACGCCTCTTTTATGTGAGATAGTTTACCCTATTCTACCTTTCCCTTCCCCCTTCTCCCAATGCATTCCTATTTCTCAACCTTTAATTCTATTTTAAAGATATGATTCCATCATATTGAACTCATGCCTGTGACATCTGTCTATGCATATTCCTTCTAACTGCCCTACTGATGATAAAGTATTTAGGAGTTACAAGTATCATCTTCCCATGCAGGAATGTAAACAGTTTAACCTTACTAAATCCCTTATGATTTTTCTTTCCTATGTACCTCTTTCTCACTCTTCCATTCTTCATTTGAGACTCTCCCAACATAATAAACATACATGTTCCCTCTGTCTATGTAGATCCTTCTAATTGCCCTACTAATGATAGAGTTCTTAGGACTTACATCTGTCATCTTCCCATATAGAAATGTAACCTTATCAAGTCCCTTATTAAGTCCATTATGATTTCTTACTCAGGTTTTCTTCTAATGCTTCTCTTGAGTCCTGTGTTTTGTCTTGTGAATGCCAAATTTTCTATTCAGCTTTAGTTTTTTCATCAGAAATGTTTAAATGTCCTCTATTTCTTTAAGTGTCCATTTCACTCTGTAGGATGATGCTCAGTTTTGCTGGGGAGCTTATTCTTGGTCCTAATCCTAGCTCCTCTGCCTTCTAGAATATCATATTCCAAGTCTTCTGCACCTTTATAGTGGTGGATGCTAAATCTTGTGTGATCCTAACCATGGCTCCTCAGTAACGAGTTACTTCTTTTTGGCTGCTATCAGTATGCTCTTCTTGATCTGGAAGTTGTGGAATTTCACTATAATATTCCTGGGGATTTTCATTTTGGGATCCCTTTCAGGGGATAATTGGTGAATTCTTTCTATTTCACTTTTGTACCCTATCTCTACTTTGCCCAGATAACTGGGAAGTTTATCTTTATAATGTTGTTAAATATGATTAGGCTTAAGGCAGCATGGTGGCAGAGCGGACAGAGCACTGATCCTGGATTCAGGAGGATCAGAAAAAATCTGGAAAGACTTACACAAACTAATACAAAGTGAAGTGAGCAGAACCAGGAAAACATTGTACACGCTAACAGCAATATTGTATGATGAAGAATTGTGAATAACTTGGCTATTCTCAGCAATACAATGATCCAAGATAATCCCAAAGGACTTATGGTGAAAAATGCTATCTGCCTTTAAAGAAAGATTGTATTCAGACTGGGGCATACTGTCTTTCTTTCTTTCTTCCTTCTTTTCTTTCTTTCTTCTTTCTTTCTTTCTTTCTTTCTTTCTTTCTTTCTTTCTTTCTTTCTTTCTTTCTTTCTTTCTTTCCTTCTTTCTTTCTTTCATTCTTTCTCTCTTTCTTTCCTTCCTTCTTTCTTCAACTATTCTTGTACAAAATGACTAATATAGAAGTGTTTTACAGAATTGCACATGTTTAATCCATATCAGATATTTTTTAGTCTTAAAGAGGGAGGAGGGGGCAGAGCGAGGGATAGAATTCGGAACTCAAAACTTTTTTTAAAATGTTAAAAATTGTTTTTATATGCAATTAGGGAAAACATTGTTAAAAACTAAAAAAAGAAAGATTATCCTGATTTCCCAGGCTTCTCTCTAATTCTGAGTTCTGTTAGGCTATGACCTTAGAGAACAGGTAATCAGGGGAGATGGGAAGAGGAGAGAGGGCCACTGTGACCTTGGTCAGCCCAAATAAAAATAATTGTCAATCCCAATTAGTTTCCTACCCTTGCCTAACCTGCCCCTCTCTGTATCTTCCTAAAAAATGCCATAATCCACTTACTTCTGTTACTAGCTCTGTTCCCTCTCTCCTCCCACAAAGTGCAGCTCAGAAGCAGATATGGCCGGTACCCAAACCAGTGGTGCTGTCCAGGGCCACCCTCCCAGGTAGAGAATCAGAAGACCTGGGTTCAAATCCCGGCTCTGCTATTGGTTAGCTGTCTGACCTTTACCTCTCAATTTTTTCATCTGCAAAACCAACAGGCCAGAAATGTTCGTATTTGTAGATAATGATTGTCTATCCTTAAAAATACATTTACAATTTTGAAAAAACAAAAATGAAGTTAGAGGATCCCCAGGTTAGAGGATCCCAACTCTAAATCCTAAGATCTAATAATTGTTCCCCCCACTCCCATAACTCCCTAATTAGATCAAAGTATAAATGGTTCACATATAGGGCTTTGGGTCAGAGATTTGTCTCTGTCATTTTTGGATCAGTTCTTAATTTGTTGTGATTATGTTTAAAGGAATATTTGGTTAACAACAGGTACAGGATCCCAAGCTCCACAGGCAGAGACTATCCCACTGAGGGGTTTCTTAGGGCTTACCTGATACAATTCTCTCCTCACACAAGGGAAAAATAGATGGCCCAGAGAGAGGGAGGGACATACTTAAGAAGAAGAAAGGATTGGGATTGAGAATGTTATACAGATGGGATGAGTGCCAATGCCAACCCTTACCTCCAGGCCTAAGCATAAAAGACAGGGACAGACCAACTTGGACCCAGCCCTGGCTCAGCATCTCCACAGACCTAGACAACACTGAAGAGGTGGCCACTGCCACCTCCATAATGCTGGTCTCTGGGCTGCTGCTGGGGGCACCATTCTTTTGCCTCTCAGCCCTGGTGGTACTCTCTGTATGGAGACAGAGGAAGAAATGCAGCAGCCTTCCCCCTGGGCTCACCCCCCATGCAACTACCTGCAGGTCAACACCCAGAAGATCTATGACTCCCTC
>NW_020952080.1:0-7897 GCF_900497805.2 Vombatus ursinus
CAGACACACAAAGACAGGGAAACAGTGGCAAGTAGAGACACAGCTATGGAGAGACAGACTCAGGGGTAAAGACAGCCAGAGGAGCAAAGCCAGTGAGAATCAAAGACAAATCAACAGGGAGAATTAACAGAGAAAGACACATGGAGAATAACTGTGACAGAGAGATTCACATAACACATTAGAAGCACACAAAGCAAGATACTCAGAAGGAAAGACAGAAACAGGCAGAGACAAAGAAAATGTAGTCAAATAGGCAGGGAGACACAGACACACAAACTAGCAGAAAAGAAAAAAGCAGAGAGAGAGAGACACACAGAAAGACATAGAGTGATACAGAGAAACACAAGCAGCAAAGAGACAGACACACACAGAGATATCTCTTACATGCATAAGCAGGTTCCAGGGTGGCTGGAGAGAGGCTCTGGGTTAGAGAGAAGGAGACATGGAGAAAGACAGAGAGATGGAGATAGAAAAAAGTCTCTGCTTCTCACTACTGATTTAAGCAAGGGTCTTTCTTCTTTCTGGTCCTCAATTTCCTTCTTTACAACACAACCAGGTAGGACTAGATGGTCTCTGAGGTCTAAGTTTTGTGATCTTATGGGAAATAGACTACAAGAAAAGCACAGAACCTCTTTGTGGGGAGGGATGGGCACAGCTGGGGTACAAGAGAAGGATTCAGGGGAAACGGTGGCCAAAAAAGCTGGAAAGCTGGCCTGAGGGCCTGAGAGAGAGGACCCAAGGGAGATGGTGGGAAATTGAGAGATGAGAGGCCAGAAAGATCTCTTGGCAAATATGGGAACTAGAGGTGCAGCATCAGATATGCTCTCTCTGCCCTGGCCACAGGGTTCATTAGTTTCTTGTGACTCTGCAGAATTGTTTAAAAAAACCCTGGATAGGTGAGGAGCTTGAAATAGATATGACCCCCCTCCCAAGAGCATTAAGAAGACATTTTAAAATGCATTTTGAGGTACTCCTCCTGGTGTCCCTGACTCCCTCCAGGTCTCAGCTGAGATCCCACCTACAGCAAGAGGCACTGGGAGAAGAAGGAAAAGGGAGATAGAATGGGGCAAATTATCTCACATAAAAGAGGTATGAAAAAACTGTTACAGTGGAGGGGAAGATGGGGGGGGAAGTCAGGCAATGCTTGAACCATATTCTCATCAGAATTGGCTCACAAAGGGAATAACTTACACACTCAGTTTGATATAAAAATCTATCTTACCCTATAGGGAACTAAAAAAGGATGAGGATATAAGGGAAAAGTGGGACTGATAGAAGGGAGGAAAGATTAGGGGTAGTGGCAATGAGAAGTAAACCCTTATGAGGGGGTACAAGGTGAAAGGTAAAAGAGAGAAGGACAAAGAAGGGAAAAACAGGATGGAGGGAAGTACACAGTTATCATAAATGTAAATATGAATGAGTTGAACTCACCCATAAGACAGATGTGAATAGCAGAATGGATTAAAAATCAGAATCCTACAATATGCTGTTTACAAGAAACACATTTGAAGAACAGAGACATGCACAGAGTAAACTCTATTGTGTTTCAGCTGAAGTAAAAAAAGGCAGGGGTAGTGATCATGATCTCAGACAAAGCAAAAACAAAAATAGATCTAATTAAAAGAAATGAGGAAGCAAATTATATCTTGCTAAAAGATACCATAGACAATGCAGTAATATCAACACTAAAAATACATGCACCAAATATGATAGTATCTAAATTGTAAAAGAATTTAAATTAATTACAGGAGGAAACATAATAAAACTGTACTAGTGGGGGACCTCAAATTTCCCCTCAGAATTAGATAAATCTAAGCACAAAATAAACAAGAAAGAAGCTAAGAAGTGAACAAAATTCTTGAAAAATTAGATAGTATAGATTCCTGGGGAAAGTTTAATGAGAATACAAAGGAATACACCTTTTTTCTCAGCAGTACATGGCACTTACACAAAAATTGAACATGTAGGGAGACAGAGCCAAGATGGTGGCATAAAGGCAGGGACTTAGCAGAGATCTCCTCCAAAGTCATCCAAACCCCTTTAAATAATGACTATAAACAAATTGTTGAGTGGCAGAACCAACAAAAAGATGGAGTGAAAGAATTTTCCAGCCCAAGATAACCTGGAAGGTTGGAAGGAAAGGTCTGTTGCACCAGGGTGGGAGTGGAGCACAGTACAGCGTAGGCATTGCCAGCATAGTCCCAGCCCCAACAAACCAGGAGAAGGCCTTGGGAGCCACTGAGTCAGCAGCAGCAGCAGCAGTAGCAGCAGCAGTAGCAGCAGCAGCAGCAGCAGCAGTGGCTGCTTCTGGAGCTCTCAGCCCTCACATGATAAGGGCGTAGAACAAGTGGTCAGAAGATTACAGGGGTCTCTTTGCTAACACTGAGGCAGAACTCTGTTGCTTTGCCCATACTTGGATCAGGGTCGCAATCCTGAGTGGCAGTCACAGAGCAAGGAGGAGCACTAGCATACCAGTGCTTGTGGCCACAGTGGAAGAATGACCTTCCTCACAGTTCCAGGGCAGAAAAGAGTGCTTGTGGTCACTCACAGACTAGAGCACATATCAGGAGAGTGATAAACACCTCTCCTTAGAA
The DNA here is from genome assembly GCF_900497805.2 of Vombatus ursinus. Taxonomy (NCBI): domain Eukaryota; kingdom Metazoa; phylum Chordata; class Mammalia; order Diprotodontia; family Vombatidae; genus Vombatus; species Vombatus ursinus. The sequence goes on from NW_020952080.1 coordinate 2,595, forward strand.
CATACCACCTTGGAAGAACTGAAAACTTACAGGTCACTAGGAGTAGCTCTGAAAACAGCTACACAACTCCCTGAAGCTTGGGACAATAAACCCTCCACCCTGGAAGCAGAACCCTACTTTAACAAAGAGTTAAAAGTCAAGTAATAGGCTAAGAAAATGAGCAAACAAGAGAAAGAATTCTGACCATAGAAAGTTACTATGGTGACAAGGAAGATCAAAACACATACTCAGAAGAAGATAACAAAGTCAAAGTTTCTACCTCCAAAGCCTAAAAGAAAAATAAAAAATTGGTTGCAGGCCATGGAAGAGCTCAAAAAAGATTTTGAAAATCAAGCAAGAGAAGTAGAGGAAAAATTGGGAAGAGAAATGAGAATGATGCAAGAAAATCATGAAAAATTAGTCAACAGCTTGGGAAAGGAGACACAAAAAATACTGAAGAAAATAACACCTTAAAAAACAGACTAGGCCAAATGGTAAAAGAGGTACAAAAAGTCAATGAGGAGAAGAATGCCTTAAAAAGCAGAACTGGCCAAATAGAAAAAGAGGTTAAAAAAAACTCATTGAAGAAAATAATTCCTTAAAAATTAGAATGGCGCAAATGGAAGTTAATGGCTTTATGAGAAATCAAGAAACAACAAAACAAAAACAAAAGAATGAAAAAATAGAAGACAATATAAAATCCCTCATTGGATAAACAACTGAAATGAAAAATAGATCCAGGAGAGATAATTCAAAAATTACTGGACTACCTGAAAGCGAAGGTCAAAAAAAGAGCCTAGATATCATCTTTCAAGACATTATCGAGGAAAACTGCCCTGATATTCCAGAACCAGAGGGTAAAATAGAAATTGAAAGACTCCACTGATCACTTCCTGAAAATGATCCAAAAATCAAGCCTGCCAGGAATAATATAGCCAAATTCCAGAGTTCCAAGGTCAATAAGAAAATATTCCAAGCAGCTAGAAGAAAAAAATTCAAGTATTGTGGAGGCACAGTCAAAATAATACGAGATTTAGCAGTCTCTACATTAAAGGATCAGAGGGCTTGGAATATTATATTCCAAAGGGCAAAGGAGCTAGGATTACAATCAAGAGGCCCCTACCCAGCAAAACTGGGTATAATCCCTCAGGGGAAAAAATGGACATTCAATGAAATAGAGGACTTTCAAACATTCTTGATGAAAAGACCAGAGCTAAAGAGAAAATTGGACTTTCAATTTTCAACAATTTGAAACAATTTTCAAGCCAAATATAACTTAGAAGGTTGGCAGGAAAGGTCTTTCATACCCAGGTCAGAGTGGAGCACAGCACAGGGCAGCAAAAACCTCACTCCAGCAAACCAACTGCAGGCCTTCGGGCTGACTGAATCAGTAGTGGCAGTGGTGATTTCTGGAGCTCTCAACCCACAGACAGTAAGGCAATACAACAATTGGTCAGAAGATTACAGGGGTCTCTTTGTTGGCATTGGATGCAGAACTCTGTTACACTCTCCATAAGTAGATCTGGGTTTCAGTCCTGAGTCACAGTCCCAGGGTGAAAAGGAGGACTAGCACACCAGATCTTGTAGCCACAAGGGAGCAGGGACACAGGTCACAGCCCCAGGGGGAAACAAGTGCTTGTGGTCCCTTATACACCAGAGCAAAAGCCAGGAGAGTAGTGATCACATCTCTCCTTAGATCATACTATCTTGGAGGAACTGAAAACTTAAAGTCCCCCAGAACTAGCTCTGAAAATAGCAAAAACAAAGGCATGAAGCTTGGGACAGTGCCCCCTCCACCAGGAGCAGAGTCCAACTAAAATGAGCAAACAAACAGAACCTGGCCATAGAAAGTTACTATGATGACAGGGAAGATCAAAACACAAACTCAGAAGTAGACAACAAAGTCAAAACAACTACATCCAAAACTTCAAAGAAAAATGTGAATTTGTCTCGGACAACAAAAAAAAGAATTCCTGAGAGAGCTCAAAAAGGATTTTTAAAATCAAATGAGAGAGGCAGAGGCAAAATTGGGAAAAGAAATGAGTGAGGTAAGAAAATCATGAAAAAAAAAGAGACAACAGCTTGGTAAAGGAGGCACAAAAAGACTGAAGAGAAGAATTCTTTGAGAAAGTAGAATTACCCAAATAGAAAAGAAAGTACACTGAAAAAAAATTCCTTAAAAAATTAGAATTGGGCAAGTAGGAGCTAAAACTCCATGAAACATGAAGAAAAGATGAAACAAAATCCAAAAAATGAAAAATAGAAGAATGTGTGAAATATCTCATTGAAAAAGCCACTGACTTCAAAAATAGATCGAGGAGAGGTAATTTAAGAATTATTGGATGACCTGAAAGCCACACTCAGAAAAAGAGCCTAGACATCATCTTTCAAGAAATTATCAAGAAAATCTGTCCTGATAACCTAGAACCAGAGGATAAAATAGAAATTAAAAGAATCCACTGATCACCTCTTGAAAGAGATCCCAAAATGAAAATTTCTAAGAATATTATAAACAATTTCCAGAGCTCCCAGGTCAAGGAGAAAATATTGCAAGCAATCAGAAATAAACAACACAAATATCACAAATCCACAGGCAAGATAACACAAGATTTAGCAGCTTCTACATTAAAGGATCAGAGGACTTGTAATATGATATTCTGGAGGGCAAAGGAGCTAGGGTTGCAACCAAGAATCACTTTTTAAGTAAAACTGAATCTAGTCATTTATAGGACAAAAAAGAATATTTAATAAAATAGAAGACTTTCAAGCATTGCTTATGAAAGGGCCAGAACTGAATAAAAATTTGATTTTCAAATACAAGGCTCAAATGAAGAATAGAAAGTTAATCAGGAAAGAGAAATCCTAAGGGATTCAATAATGTTAAATTGTTTACATTCCAACATAGGAAGATTTACTTGTAACTCCTAAGCACCTTCTCATTATTAGGGCAGTTAGAGGCAATATACATAGACAGAGGGCACATAATATTTAATAGATTTAATAATGGAATGATATTTAAAAAAATAAAATTGAGGGGTGAGAAACAGGAATGCACTGGCAGAAAGGGGAAGAGGAGAATGGAGTAAATTTTCTTACATAAAAGGGGCATGAAAGAGCTTTGACAGTGACTGGGAAGATAAAGGAATTCATGGGGAACACTTAAACCTTACTCTCATGAGAACTGGCTCAAAGAAGGAATAACAAACACTCGGGTACAGAAATTGAATCGATGCGAAGTGAAGTGAGCAGAATCAAGAGAACATTGTACACAGTAACAGCAACATTGTACAATGATCAACTATGGATGACTTCGCAATTTTCAGCAATACAATTCAAAACCATTCCAAAAGACACATGATGAAAAATGTTATCTACTACCAGAGAAACAACTGATGGCATCTGAATGCAAATCAAAGCATACTATTTTTCACATTATTTTTTTCCGTGGTTTTTTCCTTTGGATCTGTGTCTTCATTCACAACATAACTAATATGGGAAAAGGTTTTTGCATGATTGCACATATATAACCTATGCCAAATTGATTACTCTCTCTGAGGGAGAGAGGTAAAGGAGAGAAGGAGAAAATTTGGAACTCACATTTTTTTAAAGTATATTTAACAATGTCTTTACCTATTATTGAGGATATTATTTTATTTTAAAAAATGACTCTGAGGGACCACCCCACACCTATCAGATTGGTTAATATGACAGAAAAGAAAAATGACAATATTGGAGGGATGTGGGAAAAGTGAGACATTAATGCATTATTATTTGAGTTTTAAACTGATTAAATAATTCTGGGAGAAATTCGGACCTATGCCCAAAGGGGTATAAAACCATGCATACTCTTGGTCCAGCAACACCACTAATAGGTCCCTATTCCAAAGAACTTTTTTTTAAAAAGGAGAAGGACTTTATGTACTATTTATAGTAGCTCTTACAGTTGGTGGTAAAGAATTGGAAATTGAGGAGATAACAATCAGTTGGGAAATGGTTGAACAAGTTGTGGTGTATGCTTGTGAAAGAATATGATTGTACTATAAGAAATTATGAGCAGGATGTTCTCAGAAAAACCTGGAAAGACTTACATGAATGGATTCAAAGTGAAGTGAATAAAATCAGGACAACAGTGTATCCAGTAACAGCAATATAATACAATGATCAACTGTGAATGACTTAGCTATTCCCAGTGATACAATGATCCAAGAAGATTTTGAAAGATATATGATGAAAAATGCTATCTAATCTCCAAAGAAAAAACTGATGGAGTCTGAATGCAGATTGAAGCATACTCTTTTTTCAACTTTCGTTGTTTTTCCTGTTTTTTTTTGGGGGGGGTGCGATCTGTTTTCTTTCACAACGTGACTAATATGGAAATATATTTTGTATGACTGCACATGTATAACCTGTATCAAATTAATTGCCTTTTCAAGGAAGGTGGAGAGAATTTGGAACTCAAAATTTTAAAAAATTAATTTTAAAAATTGTGTGTAGAAGTAATTATGGGAAAAAGAAAATATTAAATATATATATATAAAAGAAAAGAAAAAGAAAATGGAGGTCCAGAGGTGTTGAGTGACTTGCCCAAAGTCACATTGTTGGTAAGAAGCAGAGCTGGATGCCATGACTTTGACCAAGTTTTGACTCCCTCCATTGCCCAATGTTGCCAGTGGTATGGGGTTAAGGAGTCCCCAGGTTCCATGGTCACTGTCTGGTCTGACCATCCCAGAACAGCAGAGGTAGGTGGCTTTTGATCCAACTCCATTTGGCAGAGTTCATAGTCAACCAGGTTTACAGAGGGTACATGAACCAGGGATAGATTTTTTTCTTTTTTTTGTTTATTTTTTATTAATTAATTTATTTTGATTTATCAGCAATCACTTCCATATGCTTTTGAGTTTAAAATTTTTCTCCCCGTCCTCCCCACCACCCTCCCCAAGACAGTACACAATCTGATATAGGCTATATATATATATTCTTATTAAACATATTTTCAGATTAGTGATGTTGTAAGTAAAAATTAGAACCAATAGATGGAACTGCCAGAAAGAGGAAACAAAACTCAACAGAAAAGAAAAAAAATAGTGAACAGTATGCTTCAATCTGCATTCAAATTCCGTAGTTCTTTCTTCGGATGTGGATAGCATTTTCCATCATGAGGCCTTTGGAGATGTCTTAGATCCTTGTATTGCTGGGAAGGGTTAAGTTTATCAATATTAGTCATCACACAACGTGGATGTTGTTGTGTACAACATTCTCTTGGTTCTGCTCACTTCGCTCAGCATCAGGCCATACAAGTCTTTCCAAGTTTTTCTGTTCATCAT
>NW_020952081.1:0-11497 GCF_900497805.2 Vombatus ursinus
TGTACTGGGATGGGATCTGGATACAGAGAAGCAACCGGAGCTCACGCTCCCGAGGCAGGGGCAGTGCTATGTGGAGCTGTGACAAGCTGGAGAAGAAACAAGGTACAAGGAAGTAGCCGGAGTACGTACTCCTGAGGCAGGGGCTGTGCCACATGGGAGTGGGACGGCAGAGAACAAGTTCCCTCTGTCTAGCCCCCTTCCTTAGGTACCACGCTAACCCCAGACGCCTCCCCCCGGTATCTGGGCCTGACTTCCTGCGTCACGTACATTCTCCTTTGTCTATGCACTGATCCCTCACGCCTCCTTCCAAATATCTAGGCCCCACTTCCTGTGCCACGTATGCTCCCTTTGTCTGGGCACTATGCTAGACATCCTCTTCCGATATTTGATCCTCGACGTGTCACTATGGCCGGGCTGAGGAGGAGGGACGTGGAAGACTTAAAAGTACTGTAGGGATGGGGGCGGAGTCCGTTTTGCTCCTGCTCGTGTGCGTGTACTTTCCTGCCTGGCCTTGCTGTGATGATCATTGAATAAAGTTCAGGTTTTTGCACCTCCTGGTCGGCTCGTCTCTGGTAAATCCGGGTGACCCCGAAGACCGGTGAGTATGACCCTGGTTGCCTGATCTGGCTGTAAGAGAGTGCGCAGTTTGCACTGGCACAACTTCTGCTGATGCAAGTTGGCACCTTCTCTGCAAATTATAGTCTTCAGTTTTACTGACTTGTCCAGGGTCACATAGCCAGTATGTGTTGGAGACAATTTGAACCCAGGTTTTCCTGCCTCTGTGACTAGCTCTTAATCCACTATATAACCTTATCTTCTCAGAAGTATTTTCTCTCTCTCTCTCTCTCTGTCTCTCTTTCTCTCTCCCTCTTTTCTTCCTGTCTCTTTCTTTTTTCCTCCCTGTCTTTGTCTCGCCTCCTCCTGTCCTTCTTTCTCCACTTCATCCCTGATTTCCTTTGTTGTTCTATCTTACCCTCAACTCTAGGGCACAGAAGTTTATCCCATTCTGGGATCAGTGCTGAGGGATCCCAACTTCTTTGCCTACCCTGAAGCCTTCAACCCCCAACACTTCCTGGATGAAAAGGGCCGGTTCAAGAAGAGTGATGCCTTTGTCCCCTTTTCCATTGGTGAGCAGGAAAGCCTTTTCTCTTCCCCTCCATGACCCCCAACTCATCCCTAGTCCCAACCAGTGTGGCCTGAGCCTGGTGAACCTATCCTTTCCTCCAGTCTACTCTCAATTTATCCTTCTACACCTCAGGCCAATTTTACGTGACCAAGCTTCTTAAGAGTAAGTGGGTGAGTGGGTGGGATGGCTCCAGAGAGGCTGTGACTGTGGGTCTAAAGGTTCCACAAAGTATATCTCACCAATATGCCTCCTTCTTTAGGGAGAAAGTACATGCACTAGAAAGAGCTCTGGCCCTGGAGTCAGAGGACCTTGGTCAAGTTCCATTTCTAATACTCCCTACCTGGATGACCACTTCATCTCCCTAGGCCTCGATTTCCTAAACTGTGAAATTCAGGGCTTGGACTCAAGGTCCTCTGAGGTCCTTTCTCACTCAGCATCTATCATCTTGGGACAATAATTTTGGTCAAATCCGTTCCCTATTCTAGGCCTCAGTTTCCTCACTTGTAAGATGAGGAGGTTGGACTAGATGATGTTTTAGGTCCTCAATTCTAACATAAATACTTCTGAGGTGGGGGTGGGGTGGAACAAAGACAAGGAAAAACAGTCTCTGCCTTCAAGGAGCTTACATTCTATTGGAGAGGGATCAGGCTAAGGTAGATAAGTAAGGACCAGATAATTTTTGGACAGAAAGCATTGGCAACTAGGAGAATCAGGAAAGGCTTGCAGTAGGAGGTGGTGCCAAAGGAAGTTAAGGAGCCTAAGAAGCAGAGGTGAGGAGGGAGGGCATTCCAGTCAAGAAAGTCCTTCAAAGGCATGGAGGCTGGAGATGGAACGATCAATTTGGGCAACAACAAATAGGCCAGTATGTTTAGAATGTAGAAAGCCAGATGGGGAATTCAGTGAGATTGGGAGGGATGAAATCAAGGGAACAGGAAGAAGGAGGGCAACCTCTTTGACAGACCATGGGGCAAAGACAGGGATAGTATGGGAAGGTGCAGAGGTTTCTGAGGTATACCATAAGTTGGAAGAGGTATCTCATATGGGATGGTTTCCAATTTCTCCTCAAAGGAATCAGGGGCCTCTGCTGAGAAGGAAGTGCAGGACGGTTGAGGAAAAAGAGCTGCTCCATCTTCTACCCTTCTACCTCTGATATCCCATCATCTAGACAGACCCATACCTAGGGTGGGGCAATGGGGCAATGACCTAGGGCATCAAAATTTAGTAGCTATTGATAACACTTGTGGGCCTTCATCAGCCTAAAAACAAAAGTATAGCAGCTAATTAGCAAGAAGGATTTGATAAAGTAGGAAGTTTCCAAAATCTGCCCTTGCTACAGATGAGTGTCTCCTAGACAAAGTCTTTTCTGACACAAGACCCAAACATGTTTTGTGCTGTTTGTTTTTTTTTCCTTCTAAATTCCCTCCCAAATCTGACATTTTACATTCTAAGGAATCACAGATTTAAAGCAGGAAGGAATTTTTTGGGACCATCAAGTTCAACCCCTTTATTTTGTAGATGAGAAAACAGAAGCTTGGAGAGGTTAAATGACTTGCTCAGGAAGACAAAGATACTAAATGTCTAAGCAACATTTGAATCCGGGTCTTCTTGACTCCAAGCCCAACAAACTGTCATTTTCTTTTGCCATATAGCTTCCTCTCAGCCTGGACACTAGGGATCCTCCTGGGATTGACAGTCCCTGTACTAAGGTTCCTCCCAGTTCTGGCATTCTCTGTTCTAAGAGCCCTCTCCACCCTGATCAGTTCTGACTCTGGCTCCTCAGGCAAACGCTACTGTTTTGGTGAAGGCTTGGCCAGAATGGAACTATTCCTCTTCGTCACCACCATCCTGCAGATCTTTCACTTCCAATCTCCGCTCCCAATAGAGGCCATCGATATCTCCCCTCAGATGGTAGGCTTTGCCACCATCCCCCGGAGCTACACCATCTCATTTCTGCCTTGAGGATGAGGCTGAGCCCAGGCAGCCATAACTGAAGCAGGAGAAGCCTGTGGGATTCCTGGGTGGGATGGCAGATGTATTAATAAATTCTGGGCAGCTCTGAGTCATTGATTCCAACCTCCTTAGGTAATACATGAGGTAACTGAAACTCCCAGAGGGGAAGAGACCGGTCCCCAGATCACAAAGAAAGGCAGTGGTAGAGCCTAGCTTTACAATGATGAGGTAAAATTGAAAGAATACAAGTTTTGGAGGCAGAGGACCCGGGTTCGTATCTTGTCTCTGACACTCATCACCTGTGTGACTTTGGGAAAGTCACTTCCCCTCTCTTTATTGGAACCATGCTGGGATTTGCTAGATGTCTTTTGAGGTCCCTCCTAGGTCTAGACTCCTTGATTCTCATTCTGATGCTTTTCCCACTATTTCTCCCAGGACACACAGACAGTCAAGGGAAAAGCTGGGGCTGGATCTGATGCTTCCTGACCTACAAATGAGAGACATGTCTTGCATCATTGTGGCCAGTTCTGCCTCTGTCTCTGCCTCTGTCTCTCTCCATCTCTCTGTCTGTCCTTTTCTTTTTCTTTTGTTTCCTTTCCTCATTTCTCATGTCTTTTGCTCCACAAATTACTCTTTCTGCCTCTGTCCACATCTTCTCTGTCTTCCTTTCTAGCTCTCTTTCCCTGTGTCTGTCTCTCTGTGACTGTGTCTCTGCCTCTCTTCAGCTCTCTGTCTCTCTCTCTAGCTTTCCTATTATTACTACTGTAAGAAAGAGGCCATAAGTATTTATTAAGAAACATCTGAAACATCACAGAATGACTGGCCACTCCTATTATACAGATAGGAAAACTGAAGCCAAGAGAGGGGGAAGGGATTTATTCAAGGCCAAGGGGCAGTCAGGCTGCATATAGCAACAAGAGAGATGAACAGATGACTCTACATAGTGAAGAATATGTAGAAAGAGAGAAGTGGGCTAGGTGAGAGAGAAGTCAGGTAGATTCAGCTCTAGGTTAGAGGCAGGGTGGTGACATGGGTTGAGCATAAGGCTTGGAGTCTGAAATATCAGAGTTCAACACTTGCTAGCTATCTGGGTGAGTCACTTCCTCTCTCTGGGCCTCAGTCTCCTCCTCTGTAAAAGGATAGGGTTGGATTCAATGACTTCAGAGGTTTCCTCGAACTCTAACTCAAAGACCCCATAATCCTATGAATACTTGGATCTGAAAAATACCTCCCAAAACACTATTAATAGCACAAGTCAACTTAGAGGGAGGTTTCCATTGGTGCGCTCTGGGATTCTGCTCTTGTCCCTCTACTATTCAACCCATGTCCATCAATGACTCGGATGAAAGCATAGAAAACTTTCTCAGAATTGCAGAGGACACAAATCTGGGATGGTGAACTATCCAATTGTATAACAGAGTTAGGATCCAAAAAAGATTGACTGATTGAAATGACAGGATGATTCTATGACAAAAAAATTTAATATGGGCAAATATTAAATCTTGTACTTTTATTAAAACATTAGTTCAGTGAGAACAAAATAGGGTTCACCCAACAGTTCATGTGGAAACAATCTGAGGGGGTTAGTGCAATCTCCAGAGGGTCAGTAGAGTGTCATGGCAGTGTCCAGAATCAGGCAGAGATAGTTTGTACTTTGTCCTCCCACACTGGCAGCATTGTGTTTACTTCTTAGCCCCATACAGTTTAATAATGTAACCTGAGTCCCAGCACTGCAAGTTCTGGACTTACATAGACTGGATGTGATCTTGGGAGCTCCTCCATAAAAGTTGTTCTCTATGACTCATTTTGCCCCTAACTAGAGTTTCTTTTGGAGACATCAGAATATACCTCCTATAGAGCTCATGACTATGGGGAAAAAATTGCCAGTCCCCATATATAACCGGTATAGGATAGCATTTATTTCACTCCACATAATTTACAGAAAGCAGAAAAGATTCAAATTAGTCCCTAAATAATCAAGACAATTTTTTACTATTGTTTAATGAGTTCTACCTGTCCCACTGGGCCTTATAGAGTCCTCCAGGCTCACAGCACTACCTTGTGATTTGAATTTTCCTTGAAAGGAAAATGAACTTGATGTCACTAGAACAGTAATCCTCACAACATTCCACTGAGACCCACTTGTATTCCAAGGATATTTATACAACTTTAGTCTCATGGAGCTATCCTAAAAGCTTAGACTCACCCCTGAAGACAAATGAGCTTGAGGTGTCAGAAAGGTAAAGCCCTTCCAATTGAACTTTTGCTGATTGAGTCACAATAATAGCAGAGGTCAAAGACCAGGCAATTTGTTCCCCCCTCTATTGCATTTTTGTCTCTTTCTGCTCTTCCAGCCCTCACGCTATTAGAGTGAGCCTCTTCTTTCCAAGAGTGCTCACTGTCCCTGACCTCCTCTCTTTTTAACTAGAAGGCTAGGATCCCCTCTTATTCTTCTTCTTTTGGATCCCCTCTTACTCAAGAGGTTGGTTCTATCAACTATTCTCCCCTTTCTCTCCAGAAACTTGGGACCTGGAACTCTGAAATTGACGGTAAACAAATCTAAAATGAGGACAGAAGAGAAGATATCAAAAATTAGAGGAGAAATAGATAAACTGGAAAGCAAAAAAAAAATCCTCTAGAAATTATAAGTAAAATTAAATGTTTGTTCTTTGAAAAGACTAAAAAATGATAATGCTTTACTCAATTTGACTAAAAAGATGAAGGTAGAAAATAAAATCAGCAAAATAGCAAATGAGCAAGGAGAAATCATAACAAAATCAGAAGACTTAAATACAATATCCAGAACCTATTATGCTCTGTTATATGCTAACAAAACTGAGAACACAAAAGAAAAAAGGCAATACTTTCAGAAATATAAATTACTCAAACTACCAAGCACACAAAAGAGTGATGCTCAGGAAAAAATGGTCCACCTATACAAGAATGCTATGTATGCACATACAGTGTTTTACTTTTTTGGTCTTTCACTTTTTATCTGAGTGAAAAGAATGCTTCTCTCATTCAGGAGATTTTTTATGCTGAAAAAATTACTTAAAGGAACAAAGAAAATATCCCCAGTAGTTAAATTGTAAGATGTCTCATGTAAAGTACATATAAGATCACCACAGACAATAAAGAATACCACTGTATCTGAACAGACGTACTGTTTTCCCTTTTCTTTTTCAGGCAATTAGGGTTAAGTGACTTGCTCAGGGTCCCACAACTAGTAAGCGTCAAGCATTTGGTCTGAGGCCAGGTTTGAACTCAGGTACTCCTGACTTGAGGGCTGGTGCTTTATCCACTGTGCCACCTAGCTGCCACAGTTTTCCCTTTTCTTTAGTGGACTCCAAACTCAATGTACTAGTGGCAAACAACGAAGTATTTAAAATTTTAAACATTTTCAATGTGTCATCCTGAACGCAAAATTCATGTATACCTTTAAGCTTCACAAGGTCCCTGAAAAACATTTGTTCTCTTTCTGGGTCAAATACACAAGTTGGTTTTAAACGATCTCCAAGAGATACATTCAGAGCAGCAATTGTTTTCTTTTTTCTTTTTTCTTTTTGTACCACATTCCTGTTCATCTCCAAGGATTTTGTTCTTTGTAGATGTTAAAACAGTATTCCTTAACCTGGCTAGCCAACTTTCTTCCATGATTGAAATCACAAAGGTTTTAGAATCTGATGTTGGCACTGTTGGAGTCAGATTAACATTTTGAACATCATTGATACATTCCTTAGGGGGTTTTGCAGTACTAGAACAGGCAACATCTTTCTTTCTTGGAGTTTCTTTCAATGAACCTTTTTGCTCATCCAATTTAGGAACCGTGTGCACCATATCACAATTTTCATCACTTGAATATGATAATTCCTTTCTTTTTTGTTTGTTTGGAATAAATGCTTCTTTTGGCTTGGCACAAACAGATTATTTTTGTTGTTTGAGTGGAATCGTTTCTTTCCCCAAAGTCTTGATAGGTATCTTTTTTGTGTTTTTAGATGGTTTGGGATTTTTTTTTATGGTTTACTAGTAACTATAAAGCAAGACTGTAAAACAGATTACTATGTTCTGCTGTAACCACCAATTAGATGGATGCTTAGAAATTTGTGGACTTCTTGTAATAGTGAACTTTGCAGATGGGTTTTATTTCAGTGTAATTTCTCTTTTCTTAGATATTTATTGGTTTTTAAATGACCTTATACAACCAAATCTTAGAAAATGAAATCAAAGAAAAAAAATCCTGCTCCCCATGGATTCACAAGAGAATTCTATTAATTTTTTTTAACAAAAATATGATTAGAGTTACTAAGTCTTTCAAGTTGATTTTCTATTTAATATTTTTTCCTTAGTACATGTAAAATCCATTTTTAATATTCATTTTTTCCCATCCTTCTCCTCTTCTTGAGAAGATGAGCAGTATTATATAGGTTGTACATGTGCAGTCATGCAAAATATATTTCCATATTAGTCATGTTGTGAAAGAAAATGCAGAATCCCTCTCCCCTACAAAAACAAAAACAATAAAGTAAGTTTTTTAGAAAGTATATTTTGATCTGCATAAACACTCCATTAGTTCTTTCTCTGGAAGTGGATAGCATTTTTCATCATAAGTCCTTCAGAATTGTCTTGGATCATTGTAACACTGAGAATAGCTAAGTCATTCACAGTTCATCATTATAAAATATTGCTGTTATTATGTACAATGTTCTCCTGGTTCTATTCATTTCACTTTGCATCAGTTCATGAAAGTCTTTCTAGATCTTTCTGAGTGCATCCTACTCATTATGTATCATAAAAACAATCATATACCTTCACAATCATTTACCACAACTTATTCAGCCATTCCCCAATGGGTGGACATTCCTTTAATGTCTGGGTTTTTGCCACCACAAAATGAACTGCAATAAATACTGTTGTATACATAAGTCCTTTTCCTTTTTTAGATCTCTTTGGGATATGGACTAGTAGTGGCATTGCTGGTTCAAATGGTATGCACCATTTTATAGCCCTTTGGGCATAGCTCCAAATTGCTCTCCAGAATGGTTGAATGACTTCACAACTGCACCAACAGTCCATTAGTAGCTCAATTTTCCCATATTCCTTCTAACATTTATCATTTTCCTCTTTTGTTATATTAGCCCATTTGATAGGTGTGGGGTGGTACCTCAGTGTCATTTTAATTCTCATTTCTCTAATCAATATTGATTTAGAGGAATTTTTCATGTGACTATAGATAACTTTGATTACTTCATCTGAAAACTGCCTGTTCATATCCTTTGGCCATTTAAAAATTGGGGAGTGACTTGTATTCTGATAAATTTGACTCAGTTCTCTATAAATTTGAGAAATGATATCTTTATTAGAGAAACTTGCTGTAAATTTTTTTTCACATTTATGATTACTATATATTTCCCTCCATCCCATTTTCCCTCTGTTTATCCTACTCTCTTTCCTTTCATCCTGCCTCTCCTGAAAAGTGTTTTGCTTCTGATTGCCATCTCCCCCAATGTGCCCTCCCTTCTATCAGCCCATCCCTTCCCCTCACCCTCCTACTTTCTTGTAGGGTAAGATAGACTTCTATATTGAACTGACAGTGTTATTTCTTCTTTGAGTGAATTCTGATTAGAGTAAGGTTCAAGCACTCTCTTCCAACCCCCTTCCCCATTTTCCTGTCCACTGTAAAAACTCTTTCACGCCTCTTTTATGTGAGATAGTTTACCCTATTCTACCTTTCCCTTCCCCCTTCTCCCAATGCATTCCTATTTCTCAACCTTTAATTCTATTTTAAAGATATGATTCCATCATATTGAACTCATGCCTGTGACATCTGTCTATGCATATTCCTTCTAACTGCCCTACTGATGATAAAGTATTTAGGAGTTACAAGTATCATCTTCCCATGCAGGAATGTAAACAGTTTAACCTTACTAAATCCCTTATGATTTTTCTTTCCTATGTACCTCTTTCTCACTCTTCCATTCTTCATTTGAGACTCTCCCAACATAATAAACATACATGTTCCCTCTGTCTATGTAGATCCTTCTAATTGCCCTACTAATGATAGAGTTCTTAGGACTTACATCTGTCATCTTCCCATATAGAAATGTAACCTTATCAAGTCCCTTATTAAGTCCATTATGATTTCTTACTCAGGTTTTCTTCTAATGCTTCTCTTGAGTCCTGTGTTTTGTCTTGTGAATGCCAAATTTTCTATTCAGCTTTAGTTTTTTCATCAGAAATGTTTAAATGTCCTCTATTTCTTTAAGTGTCCATTTCACTCTGTAGGATGATGCTCAGTTTTGCTGGGGAGCTTATTCTTGGTCCTAATCCTAGCTCCTCTGCCTTCTAGAATATCATATTCCAAGTCTTCTGCACCTTTATAGTGGTGGATGCTAAATCTTGTGTGATCCTAACCATGGCTCCTCAGTAACGAGTTACTTCTTTTTGGCTGCTATCAGTATGCTCTTCTTGATCTGGAAGTTGTGGAATTTCACTATAATATTCCTGGGGATTTTCATTTTGGGATCCCTTTCAGGGGATAATTGGTGAATTCTTTCTATTTCACTTTTGTACCCTATCTCTACTTTGCCCAGATAACTGGGAAGTTTATCTTTATAATGTTGTTAAATATGATTAGGCTTAAGGCAGCATGGTGGCAGAGCGGACAGAGCACTGATCCTGGATTCAGGAGGATCAGAAAAAATCTGGAAAGACTTACACAAACTAATACAAAGTGAAGTGAGCAGAACCAGGAAAACATTGTACACGCTAACAGCAATATTGTATGATGAAGAATTGTGAATAACTTGGCTATTCTCAGCAATACAATGATCCAAGATAATCCCAAAGGACTTATGGTGAAAAATGCTATCTGCCTTTAAAGAAAGACTGTATTCAGACTGGGGCATACTGTCTTTCTTTCTTTCTTCCTTCTTTTCTTTCTTTCTTCTTTCTTTCTTTCTTTCTTTCTTTCTTTCTTTCTTTCTTTCTTTCTTTCTTTCTTTCATTCTTTCTCTCTTTCTTTCTTTCTCTCTTTCTTTCCTTCCTTCTTTCTTCAACTATTCTTGTACAAAATGACTAATATAGAAGTGTTTTACAGAATTGCACATGTTTAATCCATATCAGATATTTTTTAGTCTTAAAGAGGGAGGAGGGGAAAGAGCGAGGGATAGAATTCGGAACTCAAAACTTTTTTTAAAATGTTAAAAATTGTTTTTATATGCAATTAGGGAAAACATTGTTAAAAACTAAAAAAGAAAGATTATCCTGATTTCCCAGGCTTCTCTCTAATTCTGAGTTCTGTTAGGCTATGACCTTAGAGAACAGGTAATCAGGGGAGATGGGAAGAGGAGAGAGGGCCACTGTGACCTTGGTCAGCCCAAATAAAAATAATTGTCAATCCCAATTAGTTTCCTACCCTTGCCTAACCTGCCCCTCTCTGTATCTTCCTAAAAAATGCCATAATCCACTTACTTCTGTTACTAGCTCTGTTCCCTCTCTCCTCCCACAAAGTGCAGCTCAGAAGCAGATATGGCCGGTACCCAAACCAGTGGTGCTGTCCAGGGCCACCCTCCCAGGTAGAGAATCAGAAGACCTGGGTTCAAATCCCGGCTCTGCTATTGGTTAGCTGTCTGACCTTTACCTCTCAATTTTTTCATCTGCAAAACCAACAGGCCAGAAATGTTCGTATTTGTAGATAATGATTGTCTATCCTTAAAAATACATTTACAATTTTGAAAAAACAAAAATGAAGTTAGAGGAATCCCCAGGTTAGAGGATCCCAACTCTAAATCCTAAGATCTAATAATTGTTCCCCCCACTCCCATAACTCCCTAATTAGATCAAAGTATAAATGGTTCACATATAGGGCTTTGGGTCAGAGATTTGTCTCTGTCATTTTTGGATCAGTTCTTAATTTGTTGTGATTATGTTTAAAGGAATATTTGGTTAACAACAGGTACAGGATCCCAAGCTCCACAGGCAGAGACTATCCCACTGAGGGGTTTCTTAGGGCTTACCTGATACAATTCTCTCCTCACACAAGGGAAAAATAGATGGCCCAGAGAGAGGGAGGGACATACTTAAGAAGAAGAAAGGATTGGGATTGAGAATGTTATACAGATGGGATGAGTGCCAATGCCAACCCTTACCTCCAGGCCTAAGCATAAAAGACAGGGACAGACCAACTTGGACCCAGCCCTGGCTCAGCATCTCCACAGACCTAGACAACACTGAAGAGGTGGCCACTGCCACCTCCATAATGCTGGTCTCTGGGCTGCTGCTGGGGGCACCATTCTTTTGCCTCTCAGCCCTGGTGGTACTCTCTGTATGGAGACAGAGGAAGAAATGCAGCAGCCTTCCCCCTGGGCTCACCCCCCATGCAACTACCTGCAGGTCAACACCCAGAAGATCTATGACTCCCTC
>NW_020952082.1:0-7897 GCF_900497805.2 Vombatus ursinus
CAGACACACAAAGACAGGGAAACAGTGGCAAGTAGAGACACAGCTATGGAGAGACAGACTCAGGGGTAAAGACAGCCAGAGGAGCAAAGCCAGTGAGAATCAAAGACAAATCAACAGGGAGAATTAACAGAGAAAGACACATGGAGAATAACTGTGACAGAGAGATTCACATAACACATTAGAAGCACACAAAGCAAGATACTCAGAAGGAAAGACAGAAACAGGCAGAGACAAAGAAAATGGAGTCAAATAGGCAGGGAGACACAGACACACAAACTAGCAGAAAAGAAAAAAGCAGAGAGAGAGAGACACACAGAAAGACATAGAGTGATACAGAGAAACACAAGCAGCAAAGAGACAGACACACACAGAGATATCTCTTACATGCATAAGCAGGTTCCAGGGTGGCTGGAGAGAGGCTCTGGGTTAGAGAGAAGGAGACATGGAGAAAGACAGAGAGATGGAGATAGAAAAAAGTCTCTGCTTCTCACTACTGATTTAAGCAAGGGTCTTTCTTCTTTCTGGTCCTCAATTTCCTTCTTTACAACACAACCAGGTAGGACTAGATGGTCTCTGAGGTCTAAGTTTTGTGATCTTATGGGAAATAGACTACAAGAAAAGCACAGAACCTCTTTGTGGGGAGGGATGGGCACAGCTGGGGTACAAGAGAAGGATTCAGGGGAAATGGTGGCCAAAAAAGCTGGAAAGCTGGCCTGAGGGCCTGAGAGAGAGGACCCAAGGGAGATGGTGGGAAATTGAGAGATGAGAGGCCAGAAAGATCTCTTGGCAAATATGGGGACTAGAGGTGCAGCATCAGATATGCTCTCTCTGCCCTGGCCACAGGGTTCATTAGTTTCTTGTGACTCTGCAGAATTGTTTAAAAAAACCCTGGATAGGTGAGGAGCTTGAAATAGATATGACCCCCCTCCCAAGAGCATTAAGAAGACATTTTAAAATTCATTTTGAGGTACTCCTCCTGGTGTCCCTGACTCCCTCCAAGTCTCAGCTGAGATCCCACCTACAGCAAGAGGCACTGGGAGAAGAAGGAAAAGGGAGATAGAATGGGGCAAATTATCTCACATAAAAGAGGTATGAAAAAACTATTACAGTGGAGGGGAAGATGGGGGGGGAAGTCAGGCAATGCTTGAACCATATTCTCATCAGAATTGGCTCACAAAGGGAATAACTTACACACTCAGTTTGATATAAAAATCTATCTTACCCTATAGGGAACTAAAAAAGGATGAGGATGTAAGGGAAAAGTGGGACTGATAGAAGGGAGGAAAGATTAGGGGTAGTGGCAATGAGAAGTAAACCCTTATGAGGGGGTACAAGGTGAAAGGTAAAAGAGAGAAGGACAAAGAAGGGAAAAACAGGATGGAGGGAAGTACACAGTTATCATAAATGTAAATATGAATGAGTTGAACTCACCCATAAGACAGATGTGAATAGCAGAATGGATTAAAAATCAGAATCCTACAATATGCTGTTTACAAGAAACACATTTGAAGAACAGAGACATGCACAGAGTAAACTCTATTGTGTTTCAGCTGAAGTAAAAAAAGGCAGGGGTAGTGATCATGATCTCAGACAAAGCAAAAACAAAAATAGATCTAATTAAAAGAAATGAGGAAGCAAATTATATCTTGCTAAAAGATACCATAGACAATGCAGTAATATCAACACTAAAAATACATGCACCAAATATGATAGTATCTAAATTGTAAAAGAATTTAAATTAATTACAGGAGGAAACATAATAAAACTGTACTAGTGGGGGACCTCAAATTTCCCCTCAGAATTAGATAAATCTAAGCACAAAATAAACAAGAAAGAAGCTAAGAAGTGAACAAAATTCTTGAAAAATTAGATAGTATAGATTCCTGGGGAAAGTTTAATGAGAATACAAAGGAATACACCTTTTTTCTCAGCAGTACATGGCACTTACACAAAAATTGAACATGTAGGGAGACAGAGCCAAGATGGTGGCATAAAGGCAGGGACTTAGCAGAGATCTCCTCCAAAGTCATCCAAACCCCTTTAAATAATGACTATAAACAAATTGTTGAGTGGCAGAACCAACAAAAAGATGGAGTGAAAGAATTTTCCAGCCCAAGATAACCTGGAAGGTTGGAAGGAAAGGTCTGTTGCACCAGGGTGGGAGTGGAGCACAGTACAGCGTAGGCATTGCCAGCATAGTCCCAGCCCCAACAAACCAGGAGAAGGCCTTGGGAGCCACTGAGTCAGCAGCAGCAGCAGCAGTAGCAGCAGCAGTAGCAGCAGCAGCAGCAGCAGCAGTGGCTGCTTCTGGAGCTCTCAGCCCTCACATGATAAGGGCGTAGAACAAGTGGTCAGAAGATTACAGGGGTCTCTTTGCTAACACTGAGGCAGAACTCTGTTGCTTTGCCCATACTTGGATCAGGGTCGCAATCCTGAGTGGCAGTCACAGAGCAAGGAGGAGCACTAGCATACCAGTGCTTGTGGCCACAGTGGAAGAATGACCTTCCTCACAGTTCCAGGGCAGAAAAGAGTGCTTGTGGTCACTCACAGACTAGAGCACATATCAGGAGAGTGATAAACACCTCTCCTTAGAACATACCACCTTGGAAGAACTGAAAACTTACAGGTCACTAGGAGTAGCTCTGAAAACAGCTACACAACTCCCTGAAGCTTGGGACAATAAACCCTCCACCCTGGAAGCAGAACCCTACTTTAACAAAGAGTTAAAAGTCAAGTAATAGGCTAAGAAAATGAGCAAACAAGAGAAAGAATTCTGACCATAGAAAGTTACTATGGTGACAAGGAAGATCAAAACACATACTCAGAAGAAGATAACAAAGTCAAAGTTTCTACCTCCAAAGCCTAAAAGAAAAATAAAAAATTGGTTGCAGGCCATGGAAGAGCTCAAAAAAGATTTTGAAAATCAAGCAAGAGAAGTAGAGGAAAAATTGGGAAGAGAAATGAGAATGATGCAAGAAAATCATGAAAAATTAGTCAACAGCTTGGGAAAGGAGACACAAAAAATACTGAAGAAAATAACACCTTAAAAAACAGACTAGGCCAAATGGTAAAAGAGGTACAAAAAGTCAATGAGGAGAAGAATGCCTTAAAAAGCAGAACTGGCCAAATAGAAAAAGAGGTTAAAAAAAACTCATTGAAGAAAATAATTCCTTAAAAATTAGAATGGCGCAAATGGAAGTTAATGGCTTTATGAGAAATCAAGAAACAACAAAACAAAAACAAAAGAATGAAAAAATAGAAGACAATATAAAATCCCTCATTGGATAAACAACTGAAATGAAAAATAGATCCAGGAGAGATAATTCAAAAATTACTGGACTACCTGAAAGCGAAGGTCAAAAAAAGAGCCTAGATATCATCTTTCAAGACATTATCGAGGAAAACTGCCCTGATATTCCAGAACCAGAGGGTAAAATAGAAATTGAAAGACTCCACTGATCACTTCCTGAAAATGATCCAAAAATCAAGCCTGCCAGGAATAATATAGCCAAATTCCAGAGTTCCAAGGTCAATAAGAAAATATTCCAAGCAGCTAGAAGAAAAAAATTCAAGTATTGTGGAGGCACAGTCAAAATAATACGAGATTTAGCAGTCTCTACATTAAAGGATCAGAGGGCTTGGAATATTATATTCCAAAGGGCAAAGGAGCTAGGATTACAATCAAGAGGCCCCTACCCAGCAAAACTGGGTATAATCCCTCAGGGGAAAAAATGGACATTCAATGAAATAGAGGACTTTCAAACATTCTTGATGAAAAGACCAGAGCTAAAGAGAAAATTGGACTTTCAATTTTCAACAATTTGAAACAATTTTCAAGCCAAATATAACTTAGAAGGTTGGCAGGAAAGGTCTTTCATACCCAGGTCAGAGTGGAGCACAGCACAGGGCAGCAAAAACCTCACTCCAGCAAACCAACTGCAGGCCTTTGGGCTGACTGAATCAGTAGTGGCAGTGGTGATTTCTGGAGCTCTCAACCCACAGACAGTAAGGCAATACAACAATTGGTCAGAAGATTACAGGGGTCTCTTTGTTGGCATTGGATGCAGAACTCTGTTACACTCTCCATAAGTAGATCTGGGTTTCAGTCCTGAGTCACAGTCCCAGGGTGAAAAGGAGGACTAGCACACCAGATCTTGTAGCCACAAGGGAGCAGGGACACAGGTCACAGCCCCAGGGGGAAACAAGTGCTTGTGGTCCCTTATACACCAGAGCAAAAGCCAGGAGAGTAGTGATCACATCTCTCCTTAGATCATACTATCTTGGAGGAACTGAAAACTTAAAGTCCCCCAGAACTAGCTCTGAAAATAGCAAAAACAAAGGCATGAAGCTTGGGACAGTGCCCCCTCCACCAGGAGCAGAGTCCAACTAAAATGAGCAAACAAACAGAACCTGGCCATAGAAAGTTACTATGATGACAGGGAAGATCAAAACACAAACTCAGAAGTAGACAACAAAGTCAAAACAACTACATCCAAAACTTCAAAGAAAAATGTGAATTTGTCTCGGACAACAAAAAAAAGAATTCCTGAGAGAGCTCAAAAAGGATTTTTAAAATCAAATGAGAGAGGCAGAGGCAAAATTGGGAAAAGAAATGAGTGAGGTAAGAAAATCATGAAAAAAAAAGAGACAACAGCTTGGTAAAGGAGGCACAAAAAGACTGAAGAGAAGAATTCTTTGAGAAAGTAGAATTACCCAAATAGAAAAGAAAGTACACTGAAAAAAAATTCCTTAAAAAATTAGAATTGGGCAAGTAGGAGCTAAAACTCCATGAAACATGAAGAAAAGATGAAACAAAATCCAAAAAATGAAAAATAGAAGAATGTGTGAAATATCTCATTGAAAAAGCCACTGACTTCAAAAATAGATCGAGGAGAGGTAATTTAAGAATTATTGGATGACCTGAAAGCCACACTCAAAAAAAGAGCCTAGACATCATCTTTCAAGAAATTATCAAGAAAATCTGTCCTGATAACCTAGAACCAGAGGATAAAATAGAAATTAAAAGAATCCACTGATCACCTCTTGAAAGAGATCCCAAAATGAAAATTTCTAAGAATATTATAAACAATTTCCAGAGCTCCCAGGTCAAGGAGAAAATATTGCAAGCAATCAGAAATAAACAACACAAATATCACAAATCCACAGGCAAGATAACACAAGATTTAGCAGCTTCTACATTAAAGGATCAGAGGACTTGTAATATGATATTCTGGAGGGCAAAGGAGCTAGGGTTGCAACCAAGAATCACTTTTTAAGTAAAACTGAATCTAGTCATTTATAGGACAAAAAAGAATATTTAATAAAATAGAAGACTTTCAAGCATTGCTTATGAAAGGGCCAGAACTGAATAAAAATTTGATTTTCAAATACAAGGCTCAAATGAAGAATAGAAAGTTAATCAGGAAAGAGAAATCCTAAGGGATTCAATAATGTTAAATTGTTTACATTCCAACATAGGAAGATTTACTTGTAACTCCTAAGCACCTTCTCATTATTAGGGCAGTTAGAGGCAATATACATAGACAGAGGGCACATAATATTTAATAGATTTAATAATGGAATGATATTTAAAAAAATAAAATTGAGGGGTGAGAAACAGGAATGCACTGGCAGAAAGGGGAAGAGGAGAATGGAGTAAATTTTCTTACATAAAAGGGGCATGAAAGAGCTTTGACAGTGACTGGGAAGATAAAGGAATTCATGGGGAACACTTAAACCTTACTCTCATGAGAACTGGCTCAAAGAAGGAATAACAAACACTCGGGTACAGAAATTGAATCGATGCGAAGTGAAGTGAGCAGAATCAAGAGAACATTGTACACAGTAACAGCAACATTGTACAATGATCAACTATGGATGACTTCGCAATTTTCAGCAATACAATTCAAAACCATTCCAAAAGACACATGATGAAAAATGTTATCTACTACCAGAGAAACAACTGATGGCATCTGAATGCAAATCAAAGCATACTATTTTTCACATTATTTTTTTCCGTGGTTTTTTCCTTTGGATCTGTGTCTTCATTCACAACATAACTAATATGGGAAAAGGTTTTTGCATGATTGCACATATATAACCTATGCCAAATTGATTACTCTCTCTGAGGGAGAGAGGTAAAGGAGAGAAGGAGAAAATTTGGAACTCACATTTTTTTAAAGTATATTTAACAATGTCTTTACCTATTATTGAGGATATTATTTTATTTTAAAAAATGACTCTGAGGGACCACCCCACACCTATCAGATTGGTTAATATGACAGAAAAGAAAAATGACAATATTGGAGGGATGTGGGAAAAGTGAGACATTAATGCATTATTATTTGAGTTTTAAACTGATTAAATAATTCTGGGAGAAATTCGGACCTATGCCCAAAGGGGTATAAAACCATGCATACTCTTGGTCCAGCAACACCACTAATAGGTCCCTATTCCAAAGAACTTTTTTTTAAAAAGGAGAAGGACTTTATGTACTATTTATAGTAGCTCTTACAGTTGGTGGTAAAGAATTGGAAATTGAGGAGATAACAATCAGTTGGGAAATGGTTGAACAAGTTGTGGTGTATGCTTGTGAAAGAATATGATTGTACTATAAGAAATTATGAGCAGGATGTTCTCAGAAAAACCTGGAAAGACTTACATGAATGGATTCAAAGTGAAGTGAATAAAATCAGGACAACAGTGTATCCAGTAACAGCAATATAATACAATGATCAACTGTGAATGACTTAGCTATTCCCAGTGATACAATGATCCAAGAAGATTTTGAAAGATATATGATGAAAAATGCTATCTAATCTCCAAAGAAAAAACTGATGGAGTCTGAATGCAGATTGAAGCATACTCTTTTTTCAACTTTCGTTGTTTTTCCTGTTTTTTTTTGGGGGGGGTGCGATCTGTTTTCTTTCACAACGTGACTAATATGGAAATATATTTTGTATGACTGCACATGTATAACCTGTATCAAATTAATTGCCTTTTCAAGGAAGGTGGAGAGAATTTGGAACTCAAAATTTTAAAAAATTAATTTTAAAAATTGTGTGTAGAAGTAATTATGGGAAAAAGAAAATATTAAATATATATATAAAAAAGAAAAGAAAAAGAAAATGGAGGTCCAGAGGTGTTGAGTGACTTGCCCAAAGTCACATTGTTGGTAAGAAGCAGAGCTGGATGCCATGACTTTGACCAAGTTTTGACTCCCTCCATTGCCCAATGTTGCCAGTGGTATGGGGTTAAGGAGTCCCCAGGTTCCATGGTCACTGTCTGGTCTGACCATCCCAGAACAGCAGAGGTAGGTGGCTTTTGATCCAACTCCATTTGGCAGAGTTCATAGTCAACCAGGTTTACAGAGGGTACATGAACCAGGGATAGATTTTTTTCTTTTTTTTGTTTATTTTTTATTAATTAATTTATTTTGATTTATCAGCAATCACTTCCATATGCTTTTGAGTTTAAAATTTTTCTCCCCGTCCTCCCCACCACCCTCCCCAAGACAGTACACAATCTGATATAGGCTATATATATATATTCTTATTAAACATATTTTCAGATTAGTGATGTTGTAAGTAAAAATTAGAACCAATAGATGGAACTGCCAGAAAGAGGAAACAAAACTCAACAGAAAAGAAAAAAAATAGTGAACAGTATGCTTCAATCTGCATTCAAATTCCGTAGTTCTTTCTTCGGATGTGGATAGCATTTTCCATCATGAGGCCTTTGGAGATGTCTTAGATCCTTGTATTGCTGGGAAGGGTTAAGTTTATCAATATTAGTCATCACACAACGTGGATGTTGTTGTGTACAACATTCTCTTGGTTCTGCTCACTTCACTCAGCATCAGGCCATACAAGTCTTTCCAAGTTTTTCTGTTCATCAT
>NW_020952083.1:0-5573 GCF_900497805.2 Vombatus ursinus
AAAATTCCCTTAAGCAAAATGTCTCCAAGGCAAATATCAAAATCATGGAAGATTCCTTAACAGATACAGCAACCCTTTGATTATTAATCTCAAGCAAGGCAGGTAACATAGAGATATATACTCATCAAAAATGTTTGCCAAACTTATGTATGATTTCCCACGCAGGTACAAATAGAAAATCTGATTCCTCCTATAGTTGATGAAGTCTTCCACATGCTGCTGTTTGCAGCTCTTGAAACTTGCTGTGTTTGTATGGTAAGATAGATTTCTATACCCAATTTTGTGTGTATGTTATTCCCTCTTTAAGCCCAATCCAATTAAAGTAAAGTTCACTCACTCCTTCTCACCTCTCCCATCTTCCTCTACCATAAAAGCTTTTTCTTGCCTCTTTTATGTGACATAATTTACCCCATTCTATCCCTCCCTTTCTCTTTTTTCCCAGTACATTCCTCTCTCACCCCTTAATTTTGTTTTTTTAGATATCATCCCTTCATATTCAACTCACACCTGTACCCTCTGTCTTTATATACTCCTTCTAACTACCCTAATAATGAGAATGGTCTTATGAGTTACAAATATCACCTTTCCATGTAGGAATGTAAATAGTTTAACTTCAGTAACTCCGTTATGATTTCTCTTTCCTGTTTACCTTTTCATGCTTCTCTTGAGTCTTATATTTGAAAGTGAAATTTTCTATTTAGCTCTGGTCTTTTTTTTAAGAATGCATGAAATTTCTCTATCTCATTGAATGTCCATTTTTTCCCCTCATGGATTATGCTCATTTTTGCTGGGTAGATGATTCTTGGTTGTAATCCTAGCTCCTTTGCCCTCTGGAATATCATATTCCCAGCCCTCCAATCCTTTAATATAGAAGTTGCCAAATCTTGTGTTATCCTGATTGTAGCTCCACAGTACTTGAATTGTTTTTTTCTGGCTGCTTGCAATATTTTCTCCTTGACCTGGGAACTCTGGAATTTGACTATGATTTTCCTGGCAGTTTTCATTTTGTGATACCTTTGAGGAGGTGATTAGTGGATTCTTTCAATTTCTATTTTACCTTATGTATCAGGGCAGTTTTCCTTGATAATTTCTTGAAAGATGAGGTCTAGGTTCTTTTTTTTGATCATGGTTTTCAGGTAGTCCAATAATTTTAAAATTGTCTCTCCTGGATCTATTTTCCAAGTCAGTCGTTTTTTCAGTGAGATATTTCACATTGTTTTCTATTTTTTTGTTCTTTTAGTTTTGTTTTATAATTTCTTGATTTTTCATAAAGTCATTCGCTTCCATTTGCTCCATTCTAATTTTTAAGGAATTATTTTCTTCAGTGAGCTTTTGGACATCCTTTTCCATTTGGCCAATTCTGGCTTTTTAAGGCATTCTTTTCCTCATTGACTTTTTGGACCTCTTTTACCATTTGGTCTAGTCTATTTTTTGTGGTGTTATTTTCTTCAGTATTTTTTTGGGTCTCCTTTAGCGAGCAATTGACTCTTTTTTCACGATTTTCTTGCATCATTCTCATTTCTCTTCCCAATTTTTCCTCTACTTCTCTTACTTGCTTTTCAAAATCCTTTTTGAGCTCTTTCATGGCCTGAGACTAATTCATATTTTTCTTGGAATCTTTGGATGTAGGAGCTTCGACTTGGTTGTCTTCTTCTGACTGTGTGTTTTGATCTTCCTTGTCACCAAAGTAAGTTTCTATAGTCAGAGTCACCAAAGTAAGTTTCTATATGCAGAGTTTTATTTTTCCATTGGTTGCTCATTTTCCTAGGCTATTACTTGACTTGTTAACTCTTTTTTAAGGTAGGGCTCTACTTCCAGTGTGGAGGGCATACTCTCCCAAGCTGCAGGGGTTTTGTGCAGCTGTTTTCATAGATACTTCTAGGGACCTGTAAGTTTTGAGTGATCACAAGCACTCTTTTCTGCCCTGGAACTATAAGGAGGGTCCCCTCTCACTGCTGCCATAAACTCTGCTCTAGTCCTCCTCCTCCTAGCCCTGAGACTACCATCCAGGACTGCGATCCAGATCCAAGTATGGGCAAAGCAATAGAGTCCTGCCTCAGTGCTAGCAAAGAGACTGTAAACTCCTTCTGACTAGTTGTTCATTCCCCTTACTATCTATGGGATGAGAGCTCTAGAAGCAGCCACTGCCACTGCCTTTGCTGCTGCTGATTCCATCACTCCCAAGGCCTGCTCCTGGTTTGCTGGGGCCAGTGCTGTGCTGGCGTGGCCTGTGCTGGACTGCACTCCTCTTCCACCCAGGTCTGACAGACCTTTCCTGCTGAGATTCTAAGTTGTCTTTGGCATCTATGGGCTGAGAAGTCTGGAAACTACTACTGCTACCAGGGATTCAGTCCCCTGAGGCCGCTGGAGCTTTGCTGGGCTTCAGTCTGCTCTGGCACGACTTGTGCTGGACTGTGCTCCTCTTTCAGTCTGGGGTAACAGACCTTTCCTGTTGACCTTCCAGGTTGTCTTAGGCTGGAAATTTGTTTCACCCTGTCTTTTTGTGGGTTCTACTGCTCTAGAATTTGTTTAGAATCATTTTTAAAAGGTATTTGAAGGGGTTTGGGGGAGAGCTCAGGTGAGTCCCTGCCTTTACTCTGCCATCTTGGCTTTGCCTCCTGAAGAATCTTTTAAATGAAATCCTTGCTCACTCAGAATGATTCAGATTAACTAGCCACAGTGGGAAAATCAAGTGGATGAAGAACATTTCATTGTCCAAACTATGATATTCAGTTGGATGGACAACTCAAAGACCTGGTCCATTGTGTGTGTAAGTGTATATGTATCTATTTGCAATATATATATATGTGTGTGTGTGTCTCTGTGTGTGTGTCTGTGTGTATGTGTATGTGTGTGTATACACATTTATATGTATATATACACAGTGAATGAGTTCTTTGTATATGTATATATTTATGTACGTATACATATTAGTGTGTCTATGTGTATAACAAGCTAGATACAGTATTGAACAGACAGATAGTGGGCTGGATTGTCTTTAGGAAATTGTATAATGCTTTTAATGACCCCAACCTTCTCCCTAAAACAAAGATCTATCTTTTTAACGTTAATATTCTTATTAATTAGCTACAAATTAGCTACAAATCATGGAACACTGCAGTCTCTAAGAATTTAAGCTGCAGGTCACCCAAAAGGCAATGGAGAGGGGTATGGTGACCTACAGGAAGGCAATAACATATTACCAATGAGGAAGAGTCTAAGAGAAACAGTATAAAGGACATCAGGGAGAGGTGTGATCAGAAATAGGGGTAGACCAGTCATATTGGGAAAGTGAAGGATAGCCAATGAATGCATATTCACTGGTATCCATGCAATGTCAAGAGACCTAGTGGGAGGCTACTAGCATGTTGGGTAGACCTCTTATGGAATATCTATGAGGCAACATACACAGATGTCACTCAGGATGAAATGCCATGGAGAGTTTGGAGCTCTACCATTGGAGGAAGTACTCCCCTCGATGAGATCACAGATCCTTTGAAATTGGCAGACTCAAAGTCCCCCATTGCATCCCTAAGCATGGCATATCCTATTTAGTTCCCTACTTTGCCTACTCTTAGTCTCAGATCTAACACCAGAAAACCTGTCCCTTAGACTCTGATGCAATTCAGCTAGCAGGTACGTTTTCCCAGGACCAAGCCACAGAACAAACACCAAGCAAAATAAATTTCATTGTTATATACGTTACATGGAAATGTAGAAAGCACTACTATCAATTTGCATGTAGCTGAGGTGATTCACAAAACCACCTCTAGAACTTCATGGTTTATCTAAATCTACCTGTAGAAAATCTTTGTCCTTAGAGCAAGCTGGTACTTTGCCTGGAAATATCTGCCCATTTAACACATCCCAGCATTGAACCAGCATCTAGACTGAGGCCTGCTGCCTTTCTTTCATATGGTTCTAAAGGCTTTACAAAGCTCAGAGTGTATCTTCTCACAGTATTCTAGGGAAATATTTTGTAGAAATGGAGTAAAACTAGAGACCGTGAAGTTGGCCTATTAGTATTGACTGAGCCAGCTTCTGCTGGGTGTTGAAGTCACTTAATAATATCTGAGTTGAGTATTTTCAGATATATCTCCTATAATTTCTTTTTTCTCCTATTATTTATTAAGCATAAGGACTGGGTCTGTGATCTTGCTGATATCAGAAACTCCCAGAGATGGAAATTGACTTTCCTAAGGCAGGTCAGGACCTTCTCTGCCATTGAGAGTGTTGGAGCATTGCCTAGGGCAATGCTCTGTTTGTCCAGGGTCATGCAGTCAAAATAGGTCAAGGTGGGACTTGACCCTGGGCCTTTCTAGCTTCAAGTCCAATACGCTTTCCTTTACCACATGCTGCTTCTTATTAAATAAGAGAAAAGCAGAGAGGAAATGAATGAAAAATTGAGGAAAAAAGGAAAACCCCAAAAGGAAGTCCTATAGAACAGGGCACTGCAAGAAAATGAAAATTCCAATAATAAGGATATTGTTTAGTCTATAAAACCAATCACAGAATGTTGAAGCCAGACAACACTTAGAGAACATTAGGTCCAATCCCATCAATGGCCTTCTGATCCAAAGACCTCAGGATGGAACCTTAAGGAGTTAACGCTGTGCCTAGAACACTTGGTGAAAGTGGGACCAGCATTACTCCTTTACTATATCGGCTCTAACCCAGTGCGTCACATGGGTTACTATGCTAACACATGGTGTTTTCTTTTTCCTGAAACAAAATATCATCACCTGATCTTAGTTAAGTAACTGTGAACTTGTAAAATCTGTTTCTTGCTCCCCAGAGAACCATTTGAATGGGTTTTCAGATGAACTTACACATACAAACACTTTGCAATGTTTGCTTAATTATTTCTCACAGCCTCATTGTGAGTTATGTTCATAGTTTCCTCTACCTAACTATTCTACAGATGGGTAAACTGATACCTAAAGAGTGGGTCATTGCCAAGTCTTCCTAGCACCTCAATATGGGTGATGAAAATAAAATCTGTTCCTCTATGATCCAGGTTGCCTTCAGCCTAATGTCTCATAGATAGTTTATAAACGGGAAGCATATGCAGTATTCAGAGATTTTAAGTTTCAAGCCAAGCCCAAGCCATTAGATGCTGAGGTTCATTTGTGTTTGGCCAGAGAGCATTATCCCATTGATGTCCATGAAGTAATCTTATTTAAAAAAAAAGGCACACCATTTCAGCATCTGGACCACCTGCAAATTTCAGGTATTTAGAAGTACAAATATTTTGCAATGCCAAGATTTGGGGATGGGGAAGATGTCTTGTGCTTCCTTGCTGGTGTCCCACTACTGGACACTCTTTCTCTTCAAGAGGACGCATTCCTTTCCTTTAGTGAGTACCAAACTCTTACCCTAAGGTTCTCCCCCGTGTTTGCCACCACTAGGGCCCCATTTCCATGGCACCCGTCTTTTGGACCTGCCTCTCACTCCCTCTCCTGATACAACTGCATTCAAGGTAGAACTACTTTGTGCTGCAAGTATCATTAATTCCACCTCCCTCAACTCTCTCTCTCTCTCTCTCTCTCTCTCTCTCTCTCTCTCTCTCTCTC
>NW_020952084.1:0-1105 GCF_900497805.2 Vombatus ursinus
CTTTCTTTCTTTCTTTCTTTCTTTCTTTCTTTCTTTCTTTCTTTCTTTCTTTCTTTCTTTCTTTTTTAGTGAGGCAATTGGGGTTAAATGACTTGCCCAAGGTCACACAGCTGGTATGTGTCAAGTGTTTGGTCTGAGGTCAGATTTGAACTCAGGTCCTCCTGACTTCAGGGCCAGTGCTCTATCCACTGCGCCACCTAGCTGCCCCCCTTTCTTTCTTTCTTTCTTCCCCCGGACCCTTCATCTTGCCTGCTGTGACAACTCAAAGCGGTTCACTCGCACGGTTTCCCCATTTTTCCCATCCCTATTCCTCACCCGGGTCTTGTCTGGGTGGACTCTGCAGTTTGCAACAGGGTGGAGCTAGTTTTGGCATAGGCCTCTCCAGTTGTTTTGCACATCTCACTTCAAACGTACTCCTGCTGGCTTTAATTAGGCCTTAGGAGTGTCCCTCGGGGCTGGCCCTCATGAAACGAGGTGACCCTACTCACTAGGTCTGTTCCCCTGGGTCCTCTCAGCTCCGTGCCTAGCACAACAATTTCTGTTTCCCATTTCCCACTTTCTGCAGTGAACTACAACCTGCTCTTGAAAATAGCCTTTGCAAGCACAAGAACTTCAGCTATTAGAATGTCACTCAGAGGGATCAGCTCTATCAAATATTCCCAAAATCCAGACTCAGCCTCACTGCAGGGGAACCTCACATTTTGGTAGTAAATGATGATGGCTCTTGGGCAAGTCAACCCAGAGCATAATTGTGAAGTCAGGAAACTTTGTCTTCAGCAATTAACTTGTTTCCCCTTCCAAGAGTTGATTCCTACCAGCCACCCCTCTCCAGGGTCCCATTCTCTTGTTCTTATTGGTCTATTAAACTAATCCCCAACTAAAATATTAGCCGATAAGAACTTACGGCCTTTGTCCTCCCAGGGATGTTTGCATTTTAACATGGGTCTGGTAAAGACCAAAAAAGGTTCAAGATTTAAAGGAATGGACTTTTCATGAAAGGATTGTAGGTATCAGTGACAAATGGTTAGGGAGATCGTCTGGGGAAATGGGCCAGGGCAGGGGGAGGTGCTTCCTGGGGCCCCTCACATTACACGACATAGGCAAG
>NW_020952085.1:0-5573 GCF_900497805.2 Vombatus ursinus
AAAATTCCCTTAAGCAAAATGTCTCCAAGGCAAATATCAAAATCATGAAAGATTCCTTAACAGATACAGCAACCCTTTGATTATTAATCTCAAGCAAGGCAGGTAACATAGAGATATATACTCATCAAAAATGTTTGCCAAACTTATGTATGATTTCCCACGCAGGTACAAATAGAAAATCTGATTCCTCCTATAGTTGATGAAGTCTTCCACATGCTGCTGTTTGCAGCTCTTGAAACTTGCTGTGTTTGTATGGTAAGATAGATTTCTATACCCAATTTTGTGTGTATGTTATTCCCTCTTTAAGCCCAATCCAATTAAAGTAAAGTTCACTCACTCCTTCTCACCTCTCCCATCTTCCTCTACCATAAAAGCTTTTTCTTGCCTCTTTTATGTGACATAATTTACCCCATTCTATCCCTCCCTTTCTCTTTTTTCCCAGTACATTCCTCTCTCACCCCTTAATTTTGTTTTTTTAGATATCATCCCTTCATATTCAACTCACACCTGTACCCTCTGTCTTTATATACTCCTTCTAACTACCCTAATAATGAGAATGGTCTTATGAGTTACAAATATCACCTTTCCATGTAGGAATGTAAATAGTTTAACTTCAGTAACTCCGTTATGATTTCTCTTTCCTGTTTACCTTTTCATGCTTCTCTTGAGTCTTATATTTGAAAGTGAAATTTTCTATTTAGCTCTGGTCTTTTTTTTAAGAATGCATGAAATTTCTCTATCTCATTGAATGTCCATTTTTTCCCCTCATGGATTATGCTCATTTTTGCTGGGTAGATGATTCTTGGTTGTAATCCTAGCTCCTTTGCCCTCTGGAATATCATATTCCCAGCCCTCCAATCCTTTAATATAGAAGTTGCCAAATCTTGTGTTATCCTGATTGTAGCTCCACAGTACTTGAATTGTTTTTTTCTGGCTGCTTGCAATATTTTCTCCTTGACCTGGGAACTCTGGAATTTGACTATGATTTTCCTGGCAGTTTTCATTTTGTGATACCTTTGAGGAGGTGATTAGTGGATTCTTTCAATTTCTATTTTACCTTATGTATCAGGGCAGTTTTCCTTGATAATTTCTTGAAAGATGAGGTCTAGGTTCTTTTTTTTGATCATGGTTTTCAGGTAGTCCAATAATTTTAAAATTGTCTCTCCTGGATCTATTTTCCAAGTCAGTCGTTTTTTCAGTGAGATATTTCACATTGTTTTCTATTTTTTTGTTCTTTTAGTTTTGTTTTATAATTTCTTGATTTTTCATAAAGTCATTCGCTTCCATTTGCTCCATTCTAATTTTTAAGGAATTATTTTCTTCAGTGAGCTTTTGGACATCCTTTTCCATTTGGCCAATTCTGGCTTTTTAAGGCATTCTTTTCCTCATTGACTTTTTGGACCTCTTTTACCATTTGGTCTAGTCTATTTTTTGTGGTGTTATTTTCTTCAGTATTTTTTTGGGTCTCCTTTAGCGAGCAATTGACTCTTTTTTCACGATTTTCTTGCATCATTCTCATTTCTCTTCCCAATTTTTCCTTTACTTCTCTTACTTGCTTTTCAAAATCCTTTTTGAGCTCTTTCATGGCCTGAGACTAATTCATATTTTTCTTGGAATCTTTGGATGTAGGAGCTTCGACTTGGTTGTCTTCTTCTGACTGTGTGTTTTGATCTTCCTTGTCACCAAAGTAAGTTTCTATAGTCAGAGTCACCAAAGTAAGTTTCTATATGCAGAGTTTTATTTTTCCATTGGTTGCTCATTTTCCTAGGCTATTACTTGACTTGTTAACTCTTTTTTAAGGTAGGGCTCTACTTCCAGTGTGGAGGGCATACTCTCCCAAGCTGCAGGGGTTTTGTGCAGCTGTTTTCATAGATACTTCTAGGGACCTGTAAGTTTTGAGTGATCACAAGCACTCTTTTCTGCCCTGGAACTATAAGGAGGGTCCCCTTTCACTGCTGCCATAAACTCTGCTCTAGTCCTCCTCCTCCTAGCCCTGAGACTACCATCCAGGACTGCGATCCAGATCCAAGTATGGGCAAAGCAACAGAGTCCTGCCTCAGTGCTAGCAAAGAGACTGTAAACTCCTTCTGACTAGTTGTTCATTCCCCTTACTATCTATGGGATGAGAGCTCTAGAAGCAGCCACTGCCACTGCCTTTGCTGCTGCTGATTCCATCACTCCCAAGGCCTGCTCCTGGTTTGCTGGGGCCAGTGCTGTGCTGGCGTGGCCTGTGCTGGACTGCACTCCTCTTCCACCCAGGTCTGACAGACCTTTCCTGCTGAGATTCTAAGTTGTCTTTGGCATCTATGGGCTGAGAAGTCTGGAAACTACTACTGCTACCAGGGATTCAGTCCCCTGAGGCCGCTGGAGCTTTGCTGGGCTTCAGTCTGCTCTGGCACGACTTGTGCTGGACTGTGCTCCTCTTTCAGTCTGGGGTAACAGACCTTTCCTGTTGACCTTCCAGGTTGTCTTAGGCTGGAAATTTGTTTCACCCTGTCTTTTTGTGGGTTCTACTGCTCTAGAATTTGTTTAGAATCATTTTTAAAAGGTATTTGAAGGGGTTTGGGGGAGAGCTCAGGTGAGTCCCTGCCTTTACTCTGCCATCTTGGCTTTGCCTCCTGAAGAATCTTTTAAATGAAATCCTTGCTCACTCAGAATGATTCAGATTAACTAGCCACAGTGGGAAAATCAAGTGGATGAAGAACATTTCATTGTCCAAACTATGATATTCAGTTGGATGGACAACTCAAAGACCTGGTCCATTGTGTGTGTAAGTGTATATGTATCTATTTGCAATATATATATATGTGTGTGTGTGTCTCTGTGTGTGTGTCTGTGTGTATGTGTATGTGTGTGTATACACATTTATATGTATATATACACAGTGAATGAGTTCTTTGTATATGTATATATTTATGTACGTATACATATTAGTGTGTCTATGTGTATAACAAGCTAGATACAGTATTGAACAGACAGATAGTGGGCTGGATTGTCTTTAGGAAATTGTATAATGCTTTTAATGACCCCAACCTTCTCCCTAAAACAAAGATCTATCTTTTTAACGTTAATATTCTTATTAATTAGCTACAAATTAGCTACAAATCATGGAACACTGCAGTCTCTAAGAATTTAAGCTGCAGGTCACCCAAAAGGCAATGGAGAGGGGTATGGTGACCTACAGGAAGGCAATAACATATTACCAATGAGGAAGAGTCTAAGAGAAACAGTATAAAGGACATCAGGGAGAGGTGTGATCAGAAATAGGGGTAGACCAGTCATATTGGGAAAGTGAAGGATAGCCAATGAATGCATATTCACTGGTATCCATGCAATGTCAAGAGACCTAGTGGGAGGCTACTAGCATGTTGGGTAGACCTCTTATGGAATATCTATGAGGCAACATACACAGATGTCACTCAGGATGAAATGCCATGGAGAGTTTGGAGCTCTACCATTGGAGGAAGTACTCCCCTCGATGAGATCACAGATCCTTTGAAATTGGCAGACTCAAAGTCCCCCATTGCATCCCTAAGCATGGCATATCCTATTTAGTTCCCTACTTTGCCTACTCTTAGTCTCAGATCTAACACCAGAAAACCTGTCCCTTAGACTCTGATGCAATTCAGCTAGCAGGTACGTTTTCCCAGGACCAAGCCACAGAACAAACACCAAGCAAAATAAATTTCATTGTTATATACGTTACATGGAAATGTAGAAAGCACTACTATCAATTTGCATGTAGCTGAGGTGATTCACAAAACCACCTCTAGAACTTCATGGTTTATCTAAATCTACCTGTAGAAAATCTTTGTCCTTAGAGCAAGCTGGTACTTTGCCTGGAAATATCTGCCCATTTAACACATCCCAGCATTGAACCAGCATCTAGACTGAGGCCTGCTGCCTTTCTTTCATATGGTTCTAAAGGCTTTACAAAGCTCAGAGTGTATCTTCTCACAGTATTCTAGGGAAATATTTTGTAGAAATGGAGTAAAACTAGAGACCGTGAAGTTGGCCTATTAGTATTGACTGAGCCAGCTTCTGCTGGGTGTTGAAGTCACTTAATAATATCTGAGTTGAGTATTTTCAGATATATCTCCTATAATTTCTTTTTTCTCCTATTATTTATTAAGCATAAGGACTGGGTCTGTGATCTTGCTGATATCAGAAACTCCCAGAGATGGAAATTGACTTTCCTAAGGCAGGTCAGGACCTTCTCTGCCATTGAGAGTGTTGGAGCATTGCCTAGGGCAATGCTCTGTTTGTCCAGGGTCATGCAGTCAAAATAGGTCAAGGTGGGACTTGACCCTGGGCCTTTCTAGCTTCAAGTCCAATACGCTTTCCTTTACCACATGCTGCTTCTTATTAAATAAGAGAAAAGCAGAGAGGAAATGAATGAAAAATTGAGGAAAAAAGGAAAACCCCAAAAGGAAGTCCTATAGAACAGGGCACTGCAAGAAAATGAAAATTCCAATAATAAGGATATTGTTTAGTCTATAAAACCAATCACAGAATGTTGAAGCCAGACAACACTTAGAGAACATTAGGTCCAATCCCATCAATGGCCTTCTGATCCAAAGACCTCAGGATGGAACCTTAAGGAGTTAACGCTGTGCCTAGAACACTTGGTGAAAGTGGGACCAGCATTACTCCTTTACTATATCGGCTCTAACCCAGTGCGTCACATGGGTTACTATGCTAACACATGGTGTTTTCTTTTTCCTGAAACAAAATATCATCACCTGATCTTAGTTAAGTAACTGTGAACTTGTAAAATCTGTTTCTTGCTCCCCAGAGAACCATTTGAATGGGTTTTCAGATGAACTTACACATACAAACACTTTGCAATGTTTGCTTAATTATTTCTCACAGCCTCATTGTGAGTTATGTTCATAGTTTCCTCTACCTAACTATTCTACAGATGGGTAAACTGATACCTAAAGAGTGGGTCATTGCCAAGTCTTCCTAGCACCTCAATATGGGTGATGAAAATAAAATCTGTTCCTCTATGATCCAGGTTGCCTTCAGCCTAATGTCTCATAGATAGTTTATAAACGGGAAGCATATGCAGTATTCAGAGATTTTAAGTTTCAAGCCAAGCCCAAGCCATTAGATGCTGAGGTTCATTTGTGTTTGGCCAGAGAGCATTATCCCATTGATGTCCATGAAGTAATCTTATTTAAAAAAAAAGGCACACCATTTCAGCATCTGGACCACCTGCAAATTTCAGGTATTTAGAAGTACAAATATTTTGCAATGCCAAGATTTGGGGATGGGGAAGATGTCTTGTGCTTCCTTGCTGGTGTCCCACTACTGGACACTCTTTCTCTTCAAGAGGACGCATTCCTTTCCTTTAGTGAGTACCAAACTCTTACCCTAAGGTTCTCCCCCGTGTTTGCCACCACTAGGGCCCCATTTCCATGGCACCCGTCTTTTGGACCTGCCTCTCACTCCCTCTCCTGATACAACTGCATTCAAGGTAGAACTACTTTGTGCTGCAAGTATCATTAATTCCACCTCCCTCAACTCTCTCTCTCTCTCTCTCTCTCTCTCTCTCTCTCTCTCTCTCTCTC
>NW_020952086.1:0-1106 GCF_900497805.2 Vombatus ursinus
CTTTCTTTCTTTCTTTCTTTCTTTCTTTCTTTCTTTCTTTCTTTCTTTCTTTCTTTCTTTCTTTTTTAGTGAGGCAATTGGGGTTAAATGACTTGCCCAAGGTCACACAGCTGGTATGTGTCAAGTGTTTGGTCTGAGGTCAGATTTGAACTCAGGTCCTCCTGACTTCAGGGCCAGTGCTCTATCCACTGCGCCACCTAGCTGCCCCCCTTTCTTTCTTTCTTTCTTCCCCCGGACCCTTCATCTTGCCTGCTGTGACAACTCAAAGCGGTTCACTCGCACGGTTTCCCCATTTTTC
Source organism: Vombatus ursinus (assembly GCF_900497805.2). Classification (NCBI taxonomy): domain Eukaryota; kingdom Metazoa; phylum Chordata; class Mammalia; order Diprotodontia; family Vombatidae; genus Vombatus; species Vombatus ursinus. Next base: position 299 of record NW_020952086.1, read on the forward strand.
CCATCCCTATTCCTCACCCGGGTCTTGTCTGGGTGGACTCTGCAGTTTGCAACAGGGTGGAGCTAGTTTTGGCATAGGCCTCTCCAGTTGTTTTGCACATCTCACTTCAAACGTACTCCTGCTGGCTTTAATTAGGCCTTAGGAGTGTCCCTCGGGGCTGGCCCTCATGAAACGAGGTGACCCTACTCACTAGGTCTGTTCCCCTGGGTCCTCTCAGCTCCGTGCCTAGCACAACAATTTCTGTTTCCCATTTCCCACTTTCTGCAGTGAACTACAACCTGCTCTTGAAAATAGCCTTTGCAAGCACAAGAACTTCAGCTATTAGAATGTCACTCAGAGGGATCAGCTCTATCAAATATTCCCAAAATCCAGACTCAGCCTCACTGCAGGGGAACCTCACATTTTGGTAGTAAATGATGATGGCTCTTGGGCAAGTCAACCCAGAGCATAATTGTGAAGTCAGGAAACTTTGTCTTCAGCAATTAACTTGTTTCCCCTTCCAAGAGTTGATTCCTACCAGCCACCCCTCTCCAGGGTCCCATTCTCTTGTTCTTATTGGTCTATTAAACTAATCCCCAACTAAAATATTAGCCGATAAGAACTTACGGCCTTTGTCCTCCCAGGGATGTTTGCATTTTAACATGGGTCTGGTAAAGACCAAAAAAGGTTCAAGATTTAAAGGAATGGACTTTTCATGAAAGGATTGTAGGTATCAGTGACAAATGGTTAGGGAGATCGTCTGGGGAAATGGGCCAGGGCAGGGGGGAGGTGCTTCCTGGGGCCCCTCACATTACACGACATAGGCAAG
>NW_020952087.1:0-3089 GCF_900497805.2 Vombatus ursinus
CTCTCTCTCTCTCTCTCTCTCTCTCTCTCTCTCTCTCTCTCTCTCTCTCTCTCTCTTTCTCTCTCTCAGTGCTTTTTGTCCCAAGTGAAAAAAAAATTCCTAGTCATGTTCCTGAATTGATTAAAAAGAGGAATATTGTATTCCTAGGTAAGGATTTGAAAATTCTGCAATTACGAAGAAAAACTCTCTAGAAATAAAAATGCATTCTGTGTTTAGTTTACCTCAAAAAGGCTGAAAAACTATTCAGGACTCTTCCTTATTTCTAATGAGGTTTATTCCGACTCAGGGCCTTAAAAATACAAGTAACAAGTACTGGTAAGTTCGTTCAATTGACAGAGGGAAGCAGAAAACTTGTCCATCTCCCCCATGGTTAAGTGGCAGGCCTTAGAATCAATGGAGAAATAGTCTTGCTGTATTTAACCCCATTTTGCAGGTGGAGGAATGAGAGTAGAGAGTAATAAAGAAGAGCATTCAGGGACAAGAGGCTCTCAAACGCAAGAAATAGCTTATGAAGGGAGTTCCTCCAGGCAGAAAGGAAATAAGGATGGGAGTTGCTAAAAAAAAAAGTGATGGATAAAATCCAGTGAAAACTAGAACCCAAGGCAAAGGAAGAGAAGAAAAAAAGGAAAGAAATAAGTCAAGGAAAAGAAAGGAAAAGGAAGAGAAAGGAAAGGAAAGGAAGGTGAAGGAAGTATAATTCTTTGGGGGATGGGTGCATGATGCAGTGTTTTTCAAAAGCTCTCAGGGGCAACTGTATCAATCCCCATCCCTTTCTGTTATTGGTTCATCTCCTTATTAATTCTTTCTTTCTAGGTTCAAAGGCAGTGTAGTGCGTATACTCTGGAATATTATTAGTACCTTACCAGAATTGCAGAAACTCTTGCTCTAATTTATTTAGCCCTGACACTGGAATAACACAAACGTAATGTTTTCTCTCGTGGGATATCTTCTTCTCTCACAATGTTAAACTGCAAACTTATAGGCTTAGGGTAAATTACTACTAATGACCATATAATTTATTAGCAGTATCAAGTAACATAAAAATACAGATAAATACACAAATGCCTTCTCAACTAGTCTGAGGGGTGGAGGTGGGGTTTGAAGAAAGAGATTTAGATTTAAACTCAGAAAAGCAGGAGGAAGAAAGGAGATATTAGAGGACCTTTACTCAGAAAAAAAAAAAGGAAAGGGAAGGGGGAAAGGGGAAGGACAAGGGGATTATTTCCTAGTATCAGCTGTTCCAAACCTTCTCTCTCCCACCTTTCCCTCAACAGGAACCAGAATTATCTCCTCTGAATTCTCTTTTCCCCTACTCCATACCTCAAAAAGAATTAAGGAACAGACTTTCCTTCTTTCAAACTCAAGGTCTCCAAAGTCTCTTCTATCTCTAAATTTATGAGCCTAAGAGACTTCCCTTCCCTTCATTTTCCTTTTTTCCTTCCTTCCTTCCAAAGAAGTTATACCTTCTATGTACAGAGGTCACCTTAACGATGTTGTGCCTTTTCTCTATTCTCTCCTTTTTTTTTCTCAGAGCTTTACCAATTGATCATTTTCTATTTTTTTTCATTCTCTCTTTACCTAGGACCTTTTTTGTAGTCTATAAACATTCTCAGGTTTCCCCATTCTTCAAAAATTTTCATTTGCTTTTGCCATCCTCAATAGTTAAATAAAACACTATGTTTTAAGTGGCAAAATACGGATAAGATGCGTTGCAGAAATTTAGGAGGAGAGAGTACGATGAACCAAAGCAGTTGGGAGATATTTCATGAAGAATACAGTTTGACCTGGGCTTTCCCACAATCCATCCCTTACACTGGGCATGCTAGGCTACAACAGTTCTACATGATGCAGTGATAGTATCTGTCCCCATACCCATAAAATCGACAAAAATGAAAAAAACAACAAACTTAATGATGGTGCAGTTGAGGAGAAACAGATACACTTTCACTGCTAATGGAGTTTAAACCAGTAGGGTCTTTTTAGAGACCAATCTGGGAGAACATAGCAAAAGTTACAAAGATAATTATATTATATGACTCAATGATTTCATTTTTGGAAATATACTCTGAAATTGTTATAAAAAACCTCAAAATCTATCTTTTCAAAAACGTCTCATTTGTAATTGCACAAAACTAGAAGCAACTTCAGTATTCTATAATGGGAATGAATAAATAGTAGCACATTGATGAAAAAAATATTATTATTTAATTAATATTGAGTATAGGCATACAAAAATATAGAAATACTTTTATTAAATAATGCAGAGTGGAAAAAAATAGAATCAGAAAAACGGAGCCCATACTACCTACGATCATACAAGGAAAAGTGAATGAGAATGAATAAATACAAGAATCCTAGTGAAAACTTACAGAGAGTGGCTAAAAAATAATTATGAAATTTTATGCTTCAGAATTAATTTATTTAAATGAAAAATTGCTTCAAAGAAAGCTTAACTGATTATATTGAACACTAACATTGTTTATGTCAGTTTTTAAAAGGAGATTCAGGGGCAGCTAGGTGGTGCAGTGGATAGAACACTGGCCCTGAAGTCAGGAGGACCTGAGTTCAAATCCAGTCTCAGACCAGACACTTGACACTTACTAGCTGTGTGATCCTGGGCAAATCACTTAACCCCAATTACCTAAATAAATAAATAAATAAATAAAAGGAGATTGAGTGCTAGCCATGGAGTCAGGAAGACCTAAGTTCAAATCCAGTCTCATACACTTAATAGCTGTATAACCTTGGGCAAGTCACTTAAACTGCCTCTGTTTTCTCAATTGCAAAATGCAGATAATCATAAAACATACGTCATAGGGGTGTTGTGAGGATCATATAAGATAATATAAAGCACTTAGCACAGTGCCTGGCACATAGTAAGCGCCTAATAAATGCTTGTTTTGTGAAAGGTTACTTTAACACATTTCATTCCACTTTTAAATTGGATTTTCCCAACAAGTTAGTGAAGCATAAAGTCACCAAGGGTCCTCACCCTGGAGAGCAGCTTCCAATCTATGGTTGCTATCCTTTCTTCCTTCCTTCCTTTCTTTCTTTCTTTCTTTCTTTCTTTCTTTCTTTCTTTCTTTCTT
>NW_020952088.1:0-3089 GCF_900497805.2 Vombatus ursinus
CTCTCTCTCTCTCTCTCTCTCTCTCTCTCTCTCTCTCTCTCTCTCTCTCTCTCTCTTTCTCTCTCTCAGTGCTTTTTGTCCCAAGTGAAAAAAAAATTCCTAGTCATGTTCCTGAATTGATTAAAAAGAGGAATATTGTATTCCTAGGTAAGGATTTGAAAATTCTGCAATTACGAAGAAAAACTCTCTAGAAATAAAAATGCATTCTGTGTTTAGTTTACCTCAAAAAGGCTGAAAAACTATTCAGGACTCTTCCTTATTTCTAATGAGGTTTATTCCGACTCAGGGCCTTAAAAATACAAGTAACAAGTACTGGTAAGTTCGTTCAATTGACAGAGGGAAGCAGAAAACTTGTCCATCTCCCCCATGGTTAAGTGGCAGGCCTTAGAATCAATGGAGAAATAGTCTTGCTGTATTTAACCCCATTTTGCAGGTGGAGGAATGAGAGTAGAGAGTAATAAAGAAGAGCATTCAGGGACAAGAGGCTCTCAAACGCAAGAAATAGCTTATGAAGGGAGTTCCTCCAGGCAGAAAGGAAATAAGGATGGGAGTTGCTAAAAAAAAAAGTGATGGATAAAATCCAGTGAAAACTAGAACCCAAGGCAAAGGAAGAGAAGAAAAAAAGGAAAGAAATAAGTCAAGGAAAAGAAAGGAAAAGGAAGAGAAAGGAAAGGAAAGGAAGGTGAAGGAAGTATAATTCTTTGGGGGATGGGTGCATGATGCAGTGTTTTTCAAAAGCTCTCAGGGGCAACTGTATCAATCCCCATCCCTTTCTGTTATTGGTTCATCTCCTTATTAATTCTTTCTTTCTAGGTTCAAAGGCAGTGTAGTGCGTATACTCTGGAATATTATTAGTACCTTACCAGAATTGCAGAAACTCTTGCTCTAATTTATTTAGCCCTGACACTGGAATAACACAAACGTAATGTTTTCTCTCGTGGGATATCTTCTTCTCTCACAATGTTAAACTGCAAACTTATAGGCTTAGGGTAAATTACTACTAATGACCATATAATTTATTAGCAGTATCAAGTAACATAAAAATACAGATAAATACACAAATGCCTTCTCAACTAGTCTGAGGGGTGGAGGTGGGGTTTGAAGAAAGAGATTTAGATTTAAACTCAGAAAAGCAGGAGGAAGAAAGGAGATATTAGAGGACCTTTACTCAGAAAAAAAAAAAGGAAAGGGAAGGGGGAAAGGGGAAGGACAAGGGGATTATTTCCTAGTATCAGCTGTTCCAAACCTTCTCTCTCCCACCTTTCCCTCAACAGGAACCAGAATTATCTCCTCTGAATTCTCTTTTCCCCTACTCCATACCTCAAAAAGAATTAAGGAACAGACTTTCCTTCTTTCAAACTCAAGGTCTCCAAAGTCTCTTCTATCTCTAAATTTATGAGCCTAAGAGACTTCCCTTCCCTTCATTTTCCTTTTTTCCTTCCTTCCTTCCAAAGAAGTTATACCTTCTATGTACAGAGGTCACCTTAACGATGTTGTGCCTTTTCTCTATTCTCTCCTTTTTTTTTCTCAGAGCTTTACCAATTGATCATTTTCTATTTTTTTTCATTCTCTCTTTACCTAGGACCTTTTTTGTAGTCTATAAACATTCTCAGGTTTCCCCATTCTTCAAAAATTTTCATTTGCTTTTGCCATCCTCAATAGTTAAATAAAACACTATGTTTTAAGTGGCAAAATACGGATAAGATGCGTTGCAGAAATTTAGGAGGAGAGAGTACGATGAACCAAAGCAGTTGGGAGATATTTCATGAAGAATACAGTTTGACCTGGGCTTTCCCACAATCCATCCCTTACACTGGGCATGCTAGGCTACAACAGTTCTACATGATGCAGTGATAGTATCTGTCCCCATACCCATAAAATCGACAAAAATGAAAAAAACAACAAACTTAATGATGGTGCAGTTGAGGAGAAACAGATACACTTTCACTGCTAATGGAGTTTAAACCAGTAGGGTCTTTTTAGAGACCAATCTGGGAGAACATAGCAAAAGTTACAAAGATAATTATATTATATGACTCAATGATTTCATTTTTGGAAATATACTCTGAAATTGTTATAAAAAACCTCAAAATCTATCTTTTCAAAAACGTCTCATTTGTAATTGCACAAAACTAGAAGCAACTTCAGTATTCTATAATGGGAATGAATAAATAGTAGCACATTGATGAAAAAAATATTATTATTTAATTAATATTGAGTATAGGCATACAAAAATATAGAAATACTTTTATTAAATAATGCAGAGTGGAAAAAAATAGAATCAGAAAAACGGAGCCCATACTACCTACGATCATACAAGGAAAAGTGAATGAGAATGAATAAATACAAGAATCCTAGTGAAAACTTACAGAGAGTGGCTAAAAAATAATTATGAAATTTTATGCTTCAGAATTAATTTATTTAAATGAAAAATTGCTTCAAAGAAAGCTTAACTGATTATATTGAACACTAACATTGTTTATGTCAGTTTTTAAAAGGAGATTCAGGGGCAGCTAGGTGGTGCAGTGGATAGAACACTGGCCCTGAAGTCAGGAGGACCTGAGTTCAAATCCAGTCTCAGACCAGACACTTGACACTTACTAGCTGTGTGATCCTGGGCAAATCACTTAACCCCAATTACCTAAATAAATAAATAAATAAATAAAAGGAGATTGAGTGCTAGCCATGGAGTCAGGAAGACCTAAGTTCAAATCCAGTCTCATACACTTAATAGCTGTATAACCTTGGGCAAGTCACTTAAACTGCCTCTGTTTTCTCAATTGCAAAATGCAGATAATCATAAAACATACGTCATAGGGGTGTTGTGAGGATCATATAAGATAATATAAAGCACTTAGCACAGTGCCTGGCACATAGTAAGCGCCTAATAAATGCTTGTTTTGTGAAAGGTTACTTTAACACATTTCATTCCACTTTTAAATTGGATTTTCCCAACAAGTTAGTGAAGCATAAAGTCACCAAGGGTCCTCACCCTGGAGAGCAGCTTCCAATCTATGGTTGCTATCCTTTCTTCCTTCCTTCCTTTCTTTCTTTCTTTCTTTCTTTCTTTCTTTCTTTCTTTCTTTCTT
>NW_020952089.1:0-9461 GCF_900497805.2 Vombatus ursinus
GTGCAATTTAAAACTAAGCTTAAAACCACACTAAGACTTTTGGGGCATCCCGTGTAGCCAAGCATCTCTGATCCAAAGATACTTTCTCCTTGTCCCATTCATCTAGCAAGTACATTTTGTACTCATTCTGACATGAAACTGATATATCAAAATTGAACATTTTCAAGTATATTTAAAACAATTTCAAAATGACCAATAAAGCAACTACTATACCTCCAAGAAATTGTACCTGTCATTACAGTCTCATTCTACTTTATTAATTTTGCCTTGCTGCTACATGTCTGCAGACTTTTACATTGAGCAAAAGTTCCCCAAACTTTTATATTAGGGCAAGCAGACCAATGTTAAGGGCTTTAGAATATCCCGCATGGGCCATACACAGTATGTAGCTATAAAATCACCTAACACGGAGGTAATGTACTTACCTTTTCATGAATAATCCTGATGTTCCTCTGATTTGTGAATCTCCATCTTGTGTCACTAAATCTTTTGTGGGATATATATATAACCATAATATAGATGTACTTCTTTTAGCATTAAGGCACCCTGAGGGAAAGACAGGAGATGGTATAAGTTTGATATGTGATATCATTTCCCCTCAGACCTCAATGGAGGTGAGTCTGGGTGTTAAACTCAAGAGCCTTGGGCACATCATTGCCTCCAGATCACCAGGCCTAATTCTAGCCTGCTCCCACAGCCATCACAGGGGTAGCAATTCCTGTGGATAAGGGGCCCATCTTCCTTGCTGTAACCAACACCAACCACTAACAGACTCTGAAGGTAAGGAAAGTCCAAGTACCCCAGGAAGGCGGTGATCCTCATACCACCATACCTGCTTATAGAGAGCCCCTAGAACCATCATCTGGGAACTCAGCCCCTATAGAAATGTGATCTGGGACCTATTTTTGCAGTCCCTATCTCCTTAGAAAGGACTTAGACTTAGAAAGAAAAGTTCTTGCTATCAGAGTGCTTAGTACCATTGAATGGTTCCAATTCAAATCTAATTCCAATCAATGGAAATGACACTGAAAAGATGTATTACCATCTGTTCTGCTACAGCAACCTAAGGACCACAGGGTTTTTCTATCTGACTTGCAGCTAAATCCTCTTATTTATTAATTCACATTAGAATGTGAACGCCTTAAGAATAGAGACCATCTTACTTTTCTATTTGTATTCCCAGCACTTCACACAGTATTTTTCTCTTAGTGGGCACTTAGAAATGCTTTTTCATTCATTCATCCATCCATTCATTCATTCATTCACTTTTTTCCCCAGAAACATTGGGATTTCTTGAATGTTTTTAATAACTTAAAGTGGCAACAGAATACAATATTTGAAATTGGGAAAAATCAAGACATATTAAGTAGTATGATGCAGTAGCAATAGTGCTAGATTTATGGTCAGATGGCCTGGCCATATTGCTAGTTAGTCATATGATCTTGGGCCAATCAAGACCTTGGATCTCTCTGGGTCTCAGTGCTCTGGGAGAAATTGGATCAGATGATTTGTAACATTCCTTCCAATTCCAAATCTATGATACTTTGGTTCCATAATAATATACCCTAAGATAAAAAGACAATCATTGTGTTTGCTGAGTATCATTAGCAAGTATCATGGATTAGCTTGGCATCTTGAAAAGATGGCTGCAAAATAAATTAAATTACATAGAGTAGGTTATTATATTTTAAATTTATGTCTCAGAAACTTTAATCTCGAAGCATTTAAGAGTTTTAAAGATCTTCAGAGGGGCATCAAATTGAACTCATGTATGACAAAGAATCACTTCCACAAAAACACCAACAAGTGGTCAATTCAGCTTCTGCTTAAAGACCTCTCCAGGAAGACCTCAGTGAAGTAAATTGCACCTCTCAGTGAAGTAGCATTACTTCCTAAGAGAGCCCATTCTCCTTGTGAGACTGTAGAAAAGTTCTTTCATCAAACCTAAGCCTGCCTTTCTTCAACTTACATCCATGGCTCCTCTTCTATCTTCTGGGATCAAGCAGGTAAATGTTTAACAATCAGCATTCCGGGGTGGTGGTGGGGGGGGAGTACACTTGACATACTTTAATTTGCACTCTTAACATTTTTTCTCCATTCTTATGTCTGGACAAGCAACAAAACAGCAGATTGAGCCCTGATTTTGTCTTTGCTAATTTCAGAGGTGTAAATGCTTACCCTGAAATTTTAACAATCAGCTTTCTGGAGCTGGTCTGAGCAGGCTCCAGCAAACCACTGCCTCTTCCACATGAAACCCCTTCAAATATTTGAAGACTACAATCATGACTCCCCCTAAATCTTCTCAAGGATAAACAACCCCAACTCCTTCAAGTGATCTTCATATGGCATGATATTCAGTTCCCTCAATATCCTGGTTGCTCTTTCCCAGACATATTCCAGCTTGTCTGTCTTTCTTAAAATGCAGTGAGCAAAACACAATACAGATGTGGTCTACCCAGGACAGAATACAATGAAACTATCACTTTCCCTAGTTCTGGACATTTTTTAAAACATAGCATACGATGGCATGAATTTCTTTTGTTATTGTATCACGTTGTTGACTCTGGCAATGGGTCTGATACTCTAGTTCAATCCTTTTTTAAGGGCTAGTTGATTTAACAGGCAAGTTGTTACCTTGTCCGTAGGGGATTCTGACATTCACGGCCATTTTACCACATAGACTAGTCAAATTCCCAGATTTTGTTTGTCTAGGCATGCCTCTCCCATTTTTACTTGTTACAGTTGATTATTTTACCCAAGAATAGAAATTTCAGTTTATCCCTATTAAATTTTATCTTGTTTGTTTCAGTACATTCTTCTAGCCTATTGGGAATTTTTGGGGGGCTCCTGACTCTGCTATCTAACATGTTAGCTATTCTGCCATTTCCTTATCATCTGCAAATTTGATAAGTAAATCTTCTACAGCTCTATCTAAATCATTGATAAAATGTATTCATGGCTTCTTATCCCTGGACACTACCCCCTGGACAATTCATCTGTGAGCTAGCACTTAGTCCACTATGGCTGTGTAATATATATTAAATAATAATAAAAAACAAATCTGTGAAGTATGAGAACAGTATCATGGCATGCACACCTGGAAAGACACTTTAAAGGAAAAGAAAATTTTATACCATGCCCATGAGGGCATGCAAGCAATTCCAGAGACACCTGGACCTTCCATAGGCCAAATTCACTGTCTTTAGTTGTGGTTGTTCCAAATTGCGCACTATTGGTAGAGCTAAAGAAAGTACAGAAAACTCCTTGCATTCCTCAATTGCTAATTACCTGTTGGGCTGTTTGTATTTTGGCTCAGCTAACTCATTGCTAAGCAGATATAATGACTCTGTTTTCCTGAGTTCTGTGGCCTCCAGGGTTCTTTGCAAAAGTGAGCAAAGCAAGGATGATGCTAAACTGAAGAACTAATTTCATGTATTTTACTCCCTAGAAATTAGGTATAGTGTTGGTCTAGGGGAGGGAAGCAATTAGAGGGAATGGCTCAGAGAAAATCTTAGTAGCAGAAGATCCTTTGCTGAAAATATCTCTTACCTATATCCCAACTATTATGAGCTAATCCCCGCTCTTTTAAGATACAAATGATGCTGGAAATTTAAACTTCAACTATATTTTAATAAGATTTACTTTCATCAAATCCACACCTGACTGTGGAACTATTTGATGGAATGAGCATTGAATGTAGAGTCATAAGATCAGGGTCCAAAGCCTGATACTATCTGTGTGACTTCTACATTTAAGTCACTTAACTCGCCTGAATTTGTTTTCTTGTTATAATTCCTGCTGCTCCCACCCTTTAAAATTATAAGTGTCAAATGAGATAATGTAGGAGGTGCAGTGGATAGAGCACCAGCCCTAGAGTCAGGAGAATCTGAGTTCAAATCCAACCTCAGACACATCATACTCACTAGCTGTGTGACTCTGGGCAAGTCACTTAATCCCAATTGCCTCACCAAAAAAAAAAAAAAGAGAGAGAGAAAGTATCTAAATTGCTTGGCAAACATTAAAGCACTATAGAAATGTCAGGTATGATTAATAAAATAAGGGGATTTGAATGAGCTACCTTCTAAGGTCCTTTCCATCTTGAAATCCTGTTATTCAAGACCTTCAGGAAACAGGACCATTTATTGGATTGGGGGGAGAAAGAGATTTAGCACAGAGGATAGTGTAAGTGTTTAGACTGTTATATGATTGTATGATGTCAGTGAATAGCTTAGATATAGAGGAGAATAGGCAAGAAGTGGGAGGGAAAAATGCTACCATCTTGCATAGAGATCCATTGCCAGACAATGAAAACAGCTGTTGTAAATGGCAGGTATTTGAAATGAGCCATAGACAATATTAGTCTAGAAGACCATCAGCTTCAGTTTTATGTGATTCAATTGCATAATTAACAGAGTTCACTACAACATAATTTAGCCTCTTACATTCAGCCTGGTTTGTCTTCATACAATACAGTTGCTTCAGCTTCTTAGCTAGGAGGAGAAGGAAAGGAATGAAAGGAAAAATAATAGGAAAGAGGCTGAGATAGTCCCACAAGTCCCTGCTTCCTCTTCCCTCCCCTTTTTTGTCATCAGAGGGATTTCCCTATTGCAGAAACCTTTAGAATGTTTCCCCTACAAATGCCAAGGTCTTCAATATTGATCTAGAAAAGTAACCAGGACCCAACCTAAGACGTTATTTCCTGTGGTACCTCTATACATCCTCTGTAATTGATTCAGTTTCTCATGGGGCATTGCTAAGATGAAAAGAAGCATATTTCCATTCCTTACCCTTCTGTGAAAAGTATAAAATACTGAACTTTCAGCCCAGTTGATTAAAGCAAAGTTTGTTTAGGGACTAAACTGCAAACAGAAGGATGCTATTATGCATGTTATTTACTTGAGGGTGGGAAAATAAAATATTGAATAATGTATCCCCTGGGCAAGAGAAATGTAATTTCACCTATAATTGAGTGAAAGAACATTAAATTCAATAGGCAGTATATACAACTGCCTGTGGGAAATCAAATGCAGTTATATAGTTAGCTCAAGGGGGAGGGGCATTTTTTTCTCAAACCTTTTAAAAAACTGGATACAGCTATTTGTTGTCAGTCTAGGGAAAGAGCTGAAGGGTTAAAGGATCCAGTTAGGCAAAGGTCACTTCTTTAAACATTGAAATCAAAGGCAGAAAGGAGAAAGGAACAGGACACTATTGTTCTGGAGATGCTGCTAAGTGAGGTGCCCAGCAGGAAGGATGGATGTCTGTTCTGTCTTCAGAGAGACATCAGAGATCGCAGTAAAGGAGGCTAGGGAAAGAGAATCATATAATTGCGAGGGAATGCAATAGGAGAGAGAAAAGTATTACATTCGTTTCAATCTAAATCTAGTGACAGCAGGGAGAAAATGTTTCAGCAGCTTCATATATCAGATGTTGAATATTTGGGGGTATTTCTCTAAGTAGGGCGCCAGTCATGTAAAAGAAGTCTACCCAAGATTTGAGTGGATAGATTCAAAGGCAGGATAAGGTAAGCATATGTTTCCTGAAGTTAATGTTCAAACCACCATTAGCTCGGGCTCCTCCCTGAGTAGGTGTCAATAGAAAGTCCGGTAGAGTGGAGAATAGCATACTCAGGCATTTCAGGTGAACTTTCTATCTTAGTGGCTTAACATTTTAATGACAATTCTGTGGAAAGACAAAATTACTCAATCAACAAGCATTTTGTAAGTCCCTGGTATGTGCAAGGCACTCAGCTACACGTTGGAGATATGACAAAAATGATACCAAGGAATTGTATTCTATCAGGGGAAATACTCTAAGTACATGCAAATTAAATACAATGAATGTGGATGGAAAGACATTAGCAGTTGAAAGAATTAGGAAAGATTTTGTGCAGAAGGTGATCAGGATGATGAGCTTTGAAGGAAACTAGAGTTTCTAAGAGGTCAAAGAGAAGAAGGGATAGTCAATGCAAAGATGAGAGATGGCAGACAGACAGTGTGTCATATGTGAAGACCAACACAGCTCTGCCACAGAAGGGAAGTAAAGTGTAATATTAGAAAGGCAAGTTCCCTTAGGGATCAGATTGTGAATAGTTTGAAAGAACAAATAGAGTTTATATTTGACACTAGAGGAACACTAGAAATCTTTTGAGTAGGGGAGTAGTATGATTAGACCTGAACTTTATGAAAATCACTTTGGTAGCTATTCTAGAAGATAAGGCGGAAAGGGAGAGGAAAGGAATAAGAAATTAAGTGCCTACTACATGCCAAGCCTTGTATAAATATCTCATTTGATCCTCACAACAACTCTGGGAGGTAGTACTATTATCATGCCCATTTTTCAGATGAGGAAACAGGATGACATAGTGAAGTGACTTGCCCTGGGTCACACAGTGTTTGAGGCTGGCTTTGAACTCAGGACTTCTTGACTCCAGGCCCAGCACTCTATCCACTGTACTACCTAGCTGCCTCTGGAACAGAAAGGAGAAAGACTTGATTCAGGACAGCAATTAGGAGGGTATTTCCATGAAAGAAGTAATGAGGGCCTCAACAAAGGTGGTGACCTTGGGAGTGGAAAGGAGACAAATATGAATGATGTTGTGGAGGTAGAATATTTGATTAATATGCCCCATGAGGGAGAATGAGGACCAAAGATATACCCCTATTTTTAAAAATTTTTTGGGGGGTCAATGAGGGTTAAATGACTTGCCCAGGGTCACACAGCTAGTAAGTGTCACGTGTCTGAGGCCAGATTTGAACTCAGGTGCTCCTGACTCCAGGGCCGGTGCTCTACCCTCTGCACCACCTAGCTGCCCCTATTTCGAAAGGCAAGAAGAAGAGAGAGTGAACCATGAAATCTAGTCAATTGTTTTCTGTTCTGGCCAAAAACTCTGAAGATCTTTCCCTCCCAGATTGATATCTTTTGTGATGGTAAATTGGGTCATCTTTTGTCTTAATTTTTATCTAGCCCTTACTCATTGAATGGGCATGACGTTATACTGGAGACCTGGGGAAGACCTTAATTTAGTAAGGCCAAAGTCCTTCTGCATTCTGGGTCATCTCTAGTCATCTTGACCTATGTCTTGCCATTGTACTTTGATGACTCTGGAGGAGAGAGTGAGAGTGATTGACTTTACACAACTCTGCCTCACTTATACCTAATTCGCTCTCAAGTCAAGACATCACCCTTGTGACATCATTGGTCCTCTTCGAGCAGGAGGAACAATAACAAACAATAAGAGTTCCATCCTAGGTAAAAGAAAGCGTTAAAAAAAAACAACAGAGTTTTTAAATGTTGCCTGATACATTTTTGTCCAAACACTTGTGGTACCATATCCAATAATCTTACATATGGCACGTATAGAATCACATGACAATCATCCAAGTTAGAGTTTTGGCAGTATATTCTCCCTATCTCCTGTGAAGAGTATTCTCCCCCACCACCAATGTGGACACTGAACTCTTACACACTGAATTGGAAGATTCACATAATGCTACACAGATCCAAGGAATGATGTGTACCTTCTACCCCACCTCCTCCACCTTTCCCAGAAGAAGAAGAAGAAGAGATTGAGGTGAGAGGAAGAGGAAGGTTGCTGCTTACCCTGCCCCATCCTCTTTTTACATACTAGAAAATTGAGGCCTAGAGAGATACAACAACTTGCTAAAAGTCACCCAAGAAATTAAGTGATGGGAAAACCCAGTGCTTCTGATTTCAAAACTAAAGTCTTTTCTACTACATTCAGTGTGATTTTTTTAAGAGTATAAATTATTTCTAAAGAAGAATTATTTAAAGAGATTAAATTCTAAGCAAAAAAAAAAACACACACAACAACAACAAAACACAGATTAAGTTGAGGACAAAAGTTTCCACCAAAAATTAGAAGATTGAACTAAAGAAAAGATTATGGAATATTTCCTAGCAGCTGAATATACTGTTTTCATTGTATCAAAATATTGAGCATAATAAGGTGAAATTAACCTCTAAGAACAATTGTTAAAAAAAAATCAGCACAGAGATCCCTCTTTTCTTTTCATCTCTCAGAAGGTCTTAACTACTTAAAAATAACAATGGAGAATGAAAACAGGACTCCAGAATACCTAGGGTGACCTTTAATAATAGATTTAGAAGGCTCTGGAAATGTCAAGGAATGGGAGATGATAAAATTTGCTCACAACTAGTGAAGGAAAAAATGTTCACTGTCTTTTGAAAAGAAATGTAAATGACTAGACTGCATGACTTCATCTTGGATGTTGCATTCTAATATACATAGGGAAAGATTTGCAATGTTATGATGGGGTAGGCTCCAGGAACCAAACTTGCCTTGATGTACTTTTCAATAAAAATTGCTTCCAAACAGTTGCAGATTAGTCATTTAACACCAGACACATCTTTCCTAAGCCTGGGGGCAAGTATCAGAAATGAAAAACACCAGACCCATATGAAAGGAAGCCTGGTATAGTGAAAAGTAAGCTCTAGTCCCATATTTCCAATACTAATTGTATTTATATAGCACTTTAAGGTTTACAAAACGCATAGTAAATAGATTAGAACTGTATTCAAATTTAGGTCCTCTAACTTCAAATCCAGTGGGGATTTGAAGTCAGGTCTTCTTGACTTCAACTCCAACACTCTATCCACTGCGCCATATTATTATTCTCCATTCAATAGGGGCAGCTAGGTGTGCAATGGATAGAGCGCCAGGGCCTGAGCTCAAATTTGGACTCAGACACTTACTAGCTGTGTGATCCTGGGCAAGTTACTTAAACCTTTTAGCCTCAGTCTCCTCATCTGTAAAATGAGCTGGAGAAGGAAATGGCAAACCACTCCAGTATCTTTGCCAAGAAAACCCCAAACATGGTCACAAAGAATTGGACACAACTCAACAACTGTGTAATCAATGTTCAAACAAGTTATTTTACATCTCTGAGTCATAGTTCCCTCTTCTGTAAAATGAGGCAGTCCAACAAGAAAATCTCTTTTGGTTCTTAATTTATGACATTATTATACTGCAAGTGGTAGGAAACAGTGGGCAGAAGCAGGACAGAAATTAAATCTTCTTTTAATTTTGTAGCAGAAGTGATAAATCATGAAAAATGTGTGTAATAGTAATCACACTGACAAAAGGAAAATCAGTATGAATAACATCTCTGCCTTATAAGGCCTAGGCCAGGAGTGGGGAACCTACATCCTTGAGGTCACGTTGGGGCCTTCTAGGTCCTCAAATGCAGCCTACTGACTGAATCCAAATTCAGTCTTTAATAAAGGGATTTGTTCTGTAAAACTTGGACTCAATCAAAAGGCCACACTTGAGGACCTAGAGGGCTACATGTGGCCTCAAGGCTACCCTGTAACCTAGACAATGGGTCCTTTAAATTGCATATCCTATGGATGCTAAATTAGTATATCTCTATAAGTGGCTCAGACGCGTCAACAATGTGTGGGACCCCTTGCCAAATAAGAGT
>NW_020952090.1:0-9460 GCF_900497805.2 Vombatus ursinus
GTGCAATTTAAAACTAAGCTTAAAACCACACTAAGACTTTTGGGGCATCCCGTGTAGCCAAGCATCTCTGATCCAAAGATACTTTCTCCTTGTCCCATTCATCTAGCAAGTACATTTTGTACTCATTCTGACATGAAACTGATATATCAAAATTGAACATTTTCAAGTATATTTAAAACAATTTCAAAATGACCAATAAAGCAACTACTATACCTCCAAGAAATTGTACCTGTCATTACAGTCTCATTCTACTTTATTAATTTTGCCTTGCTGCTACATGTCTGCAGACTTTTACATTGAGCAAAAGTTCCCCAAACTTTTATATTAGGGCAAGCAGACCAATGTTAAGGGCTTTAGAATATCCCGCATGGGCCATACACAGTATGTAGCTATAAAATCACCTAACACGGAGGTAATGTACTTACCTTTTCATGAATAATCCTGATGTTCCTCTGATTTGTGAATCTCCATCTTGTGTCACTAAATCTTTTGTGGGATATATATATAACCATAATATAGATGTACTTCTTTTAGCATTAAGGCACCCTGAGGGAAAGACAGGAGATGGTATAAGTTTGATATGTGATATCATTTCCCCTCAGACCTCAATGGAGGTGAGTCTGGGTGTTAAACTCAAGAGCCTTGGGCACATCATTGCCTCCAGATCACCAGGCCTAATTCTAGCCTGCTCCCACAGCCATCACAGGGGTAGCAATTCCTGTGGATAAGGGGCCCATCTTCCTTGCTGTAACCAACACCAACCACTAACAGACTCTGAAGGTAAGGAAAGTCCAAGTACCCCAGGAAGGCGGTGATCCTCATACCACCATACCTGCTTATAGAGAGCCCCTAGAACCATCATCTGGGAACTCAGCCCCTATAGAAATGTGATCTGGGACCTATTTTTGCAGTCCCTATCTCCTTAGAAAGGACTTAGACTTAGAAAGAAAAGTTCTTGCTATCAGAGTGCTTAGTACCATTGAATGGTTCCAATTCAAATCTAATTCCAATCAATGGAAATGACACTGAAAAGATGTATTACCATCTGTTCTGCTACAGCAACCTAAGGACCACAGGGTTTTTCTATCTGACTTGCAGCTAAATCCTCTTATTTATTAATTCACATTAGAATGTGAACGCCTTAAGAATAGAGACCATCTTACTTTTCTATTTGTATTCCCAGCACTTCACACAGTATTTTTCTCTTAGTGGGCACTTAGAAATGCTTTTTCATTCATTCATCCATCCATTCATTCATTCATTCACTTTTTTCCCCAGAAACATTGGGATTTCTTGAATGTTTTTAATAACTTAAAGTGGCAACAGAATACAATATTTGAAATTGGGAAAAATCAAGACATATTAAGTAGTATGATGCAGTAGCAATAGTGCTAGATTTATGGTCAGATGGCCTGGCCATATTGCTAGTTAGTCATATGATCTTGGGCCAATCAAGACCTTGGATCTCTCTGGGTCTCAGTGCTCTGGGAGAAATTGGATCAGATGATTTGTAACATTCCTTCCAATTCCAAATCTATGATACTTTGGTTCCATAATAATATACCCTAAGATAAAAAGACAATCATTGTGTTTGCTGAGTATCATTAGCAAGTATCATGGATTAGCTTGGCATCTTGAAAAGATGGCTGCAAAATAAATTAAATTACATAGAGTAGGTTATTATATTTTAAATTTATGTCTCAGAAACTTTAATCTCGAAGCATTTAAGAGTTTTAAAGATCTTCAGAGGGGCATCAAATTGAACTCATGTATGACAAAGAATCACTTCCACAAAAACACCAACAAGTGGTCAATTCAGCTTCTGCTTAAAGACCTCTCCAGGAAGACCTCAGTGAAGTAAATTGCACCTCTCAGTGAAGTAGCATTACTTCCTAAGAGAGCCCATTCTCCTTGTGAGACTGTAGAAAAGTTCTTTCATCAAACCTAAGCCTGCCTTTCTTCAACTTACATCCATGGCTCCTCTTCTATCTTCTGGGATCAAGCAGGTAAATGTTTAACAATCAGCATTCCGGGGTGGTGGTGGGGGGGGAGTACACTTGACATACTTTAATTTGCACTCTTAACATTTTTTCTCCATTCTTATGTCTGGACAAGCAACAAAACAGCAGATTGAGCCCTGATTTTGTCTTTGCTAATTTCAGAGGTGTAAATGCTTACCCTGAAATTTTAACAATCAGCTTTCTGGAGCTGGTCTGAGCAGGCTCCAGCAAACCACTGCCTCTTCCACATGAAACCCCTTCAAATATTTGAAGACTACAATCATGACTCCCCCTAAATCTTCTCAAGGATAAACAACCCCAACTCCTTCAAGTGATCTTCATATGGCATGATATTCAGTTCCCTCAATATCCTGGTTGCTCTTTCCCAGACATATTCCAGCTTGTCTGTCTTTCTTAAAATGCAGTGAGCAAAACACAATACAGATGTGGTCTACCCAGGACAGAATACAATGAAACTATCACTTTCCCTAGTTCTGGACATTTTTTAAAACATAGCATACGATGGCATGAATTTCTTTTGTTATTGTATCACGTTGTTGACTCTGGCAATGGGTCTGATACTCTAGTTCAATCCTTTTTTAAGGGCTAGTTGATTTAACAGGCAAGTTGTTACCTTGTCCGTAGGGGATTCTGACATTCACGGCCATTTTACCACATAGACTAGTCAAATTCCCAGATTTTGTTTGTCTAGGCATGCCTCTCCCATTTTTACTTGTTACAGTTGATTATTTTACCCAAGAATAGAAATTTCAGTTTATCCCTATTAAATTTTATCTTGTTTGTTTCAGTACATTCTTCTAGCCTATTGGGAATTTTTGGGGGGCTCCTGACTCTGCTATCTAACATGTTAGCTATTCTGCCATTTCCTTATCATCTGCAAATTTGATAAGTAAATCTTCTACAGCTCTATCTAAATCATTGATAAAATGTATTCATGGCTTCTTATCCCTGGACACTACCCCCTGGACAATTCATCTGTGAGCTAGCACTTAGTCCACTATGGCTGTGTAATATATATTAAATAATAATAAAAAACAAATCTGTGAAGTATGAGAACAGTATCATGGCATGCACACCTGGAAAGACACTTTAAAGGAAAAGAAAATTTTATACCATGCCCATGAGGGCATGCAAGCAATTCCAGAGACACCTGGACCTTCCATAGGCCAAATTCACTGTCTTTAGTTGTGGTTGTTCCAAATTGCGCACTATTGGTAGAGCTAAAGAAAGTACAGAAAACTCCTTGCATTCCTCAATTGCTAATTACCTGTTGGGCTGTTTGTATTTTGGCTCAGCTAACTCATTGCTAAGCAGATATAATGACTCTGTTTTCCTGAGTTCTGTGGCCTCCAGGGTTCTTTGCAAAAGTGAGCAAAGCAAGGATGATGCTAAACTGAAGAACTAATTTCATGTATTTTACTCCCTAGAAATTAGGTATAGTGTTGGTCTAGGGGAGGGAAGCAATTAGAGGGAATGGCTCAGAGAAAATCTTAGTAGCAGAAGATCCTTTGCTGAAAATATCTCTTACCTATATCCCAACTATTATGAGCTAATCCCCGCTCTTTTAAGATACAAATGATGCTGGAAATTTAAACTTCAACTATATTTTAATAAGATTTACTTTCATCAAATCCACACCTGACTGTGGAACTATTTGATGGAATGAGCATTGAATGTAGAGTCATAAGATCAGGGTCCAAAGCCTGATACTATCTGTGTGACTTCTACATTTAAGTCACTTAACTCGCCTGAATTTGTTTTCTTGTTATAATTCCTGCTGCTCCCACCCTTTAAAATTATAAGTGTCAAATGAGATAATGTAGGAGGTGCAGTGGATAGAGCACCAGCCCTAGAGTCAGGAGAATCTGAGTTCAAATCCAACCTCAGACACATCATACTCACTAGCTGTGTGACTCTGGGCAAGTCACTTAATCCCAATTGCCTCACCAAAAAAAAAAAAAAGAGAGAGAGAAAGTATCTAAATTGCTTGGCAAACATTAAAGCACTATAGAAATGTCAGGTATGATTAATAAAATAAGGGGATTTGAATGAGCTACCTTCTAAGGTCCTTTCCATCTTGAAATCCTGTTATTCAAGACCTTCAGGAAACAGGACCATTTATTGGATTGGGGGGAGAAAGAGATTTAGCACAGAGGATAGTGTAAGTGTTTAGACTGTTATATGATTGTATGATGTCAGTGAATAGCTTAGATATAGAGGAGAATAGGCAAGAAGTGGGAGGGAAAAATGCTACCATCTTGCATAGAGATCCATTGCCAGACAATGAAAACAGCTGTTGTAAATGGCAGGTATTTGAAATGAGCCATAGACAATATTAGTCTAGAAGACCATCAGCTTCAGTTTTATGTGATTCAATTGCATAATTAACAGAGTTCACTACAACATAATTTAGCCTCTTACATTCAGCCTGGTTTGTCTTCATACAATACAGTTGCTTCAGCTTCTTAGCTAGGAGGAGAAGGAAAGGAATGAAAGGAAAAATAATAGGAAAGAGGCTGAGATAGTCCCACAAGTCCCTGCTTCCTCTTCCCTCCCCTTTTTTGTCATCAGAGGGATTTCCCTATTGCAGAAACCTTTAGAATGTTTCCCCTACAAATGCCAAGGTCTTCAATATTGATCTAGAAAAGTAACCAGGACCCAACCTAAGACGTTATTTCCTGTGGTACCTCTATACATCCTCTGTAATTGATTCAGTTTCTCATGGGGCATTGCTAAGATGAAAAGAAGCATATTTCCATTCCTTACCCTTCTGTGAAAAGTATAAAATACTGAACTTTCAGCCCAGTTGATTAAAGCAAAGTTTGTTTAGGGACTAAACTGCAAACAGAAGGATGCTATTATGCATGTTATTTACTTGAGGGTGGGAAAATAAAATATTGAATAATGTATCCCCTGGGCAAGAGAAATGTAATTTCACCTATAATTGAGTGAAAGAACATTAAATTCAATAGGCAGTATATACAACTGCCTGTGGGAAATCAAATGCAGTTATATAGTTAGCTCAAGGGGGAGGGGCATTTTTTTCTCAAACCTTTTAAAAAACTGGATACAGCTATTTGTTGTCAGTCTAGGGAAAGAGCTGAAGGGTTAAAGGATCCAGTTAGGCAAAGGTCACTTCTTTAAACATTGAAATCAAAGGCAGAAAGGAGAAAGGAACAGGACACTATTGTTCTGGAGATGCTGCTAAGTGAGGTGCCCAGCAGGAAGGATGGATGTCTGTTCTGTCTTCAGAGAGACATCAGAGATCGCAGTAAAGGAGGCTAGGGAAAGAGAATCATATAATTGCGAGGGAATGCAATAGGAGAGAGAAAAGTATTACATTCGTTTCAATCTAAATCTAGTGACAGCAGGGAGAAAATGTTTCAGCAGCTTCATATATCAGATGTTGAATATTTGGGGGTATTTCTCTAAGTAGGGCGCCAGTCATGTAAAAGAAGTCTACCCAAGATTTGAGTGGATAGATTCAAAGGCAGGATAAGGTAAGCATATGTTTCCTGAAGTTAATGTTCAAACCACCATTAGCTCGGGCTCCTCCCTGAGTAGGTGTCAATAGAAAGTCCGGTAGAGTGGAGAATAGCATACTCAGGCATTTCAGGTGAACTTTCTATCTTAGTGGCTTAACATTTTAATGACAATTCTGTGGAAAGACAAAATTACTCAATCAACAAGCATTTTGTAAGTCCCTGGTATGTGCAAGGCACTCAGCTACACGTTGGAGATATGACAAAAATGATACCAAGGAATTGTATTCTATCAGGGGAAATACTCTAAGTACATGCAAATTAAATACAATGAATGTGGATGGAAAGACATTAGCAGTTGAAAGAATTAGGAAAGATTTTGTGCAGAAGGTGATCAGGATGATGAGCTTTGAAGGAAACTAGAGTTTCTAAGAGGTCAAAGAGAAGAAGGGATAGTCAATGCAAAGATGAGAGATGGCAGACAGACAGTGTGTCATATGTGAAGACCAACACAGCTCTGCCACAGAAGGGAAGTAAAGTGTAATATTAGAAAGGCAAGTTCCCTTAGGGATCAGATTGTGAATAGTTTGAAAGAACAAATAGAGTTTATATTTGACACTAGAGGAACACTAGAAATCTTTTGAGTAGGGGAGTAGTATGATTAGACCTGAACTTTATGAAAATCACTTTGGTAGCTATTCTAGAAGATAAGGCGGAAAGGGAGAGGAAAGGAATAAGAAATTAAGTGCCTACTACATGCCAAGCCTTGTATAAATATCTCATTTGATCCTCACAACAACTCTGGGAGGTAGTACTATTATCATGCCCATTTTTCAGATGAGGAAACAGGATGACATAGTGAAGTGACTTGCCCTGGGTCACACAGTGTTTGAGGCTGGCTTTGAACTCAGGACTTCTTGACTCCAGGCCCAGCACTCTATCCACTGTACTACCTAGCTGCCTCTGGAACAGAAAGGAGAAAGACTTGATTCAGGACAGCAATTAGGAGGGTATTTCCATGAAAGAAGTAATGAGGGCCTCAACAAAGGTGGTGACCTTGGGAGTGGAAAGGAGACAAATATGAATGATGTTGTGGAGGTAGAATATTTGATTAATATGCCCCATGAGGGAGAATGAGGACCAAAGATATACCCCTATTTTTAAAAATTTTTTGGGGGGTCAATGAGGGTTAAATGACTTGCCCAGGGTCACACAGCTAGTAAGTGTCACGTGTCTGAGGCCAGATTTGAACTCAGGTGCTCCTGACTCCAGGGCCGGTGCTCTACCCTCTGCACCACCTAGCTGCCCCTATTTCGAAAGGCAAGAAGAAGAGAGAGTGAACCATGAAATCTAGTCAATTGTTTTCTGTTCTGGCCAAAAACTCTGAAGATCTTTCCCTCCCAGATTGATATCTTTTGTGATGGTAAATTGGGTCATCTTTTGTCTTAATTTTTATCTAGCCCTTACTCATTGAATGGGCATGACGTTATACTGGAGACCTGGGGAAGACCTTAATTTAGTAAGGCCAAAGTCCTTCTGCATTCTGGGTCATCTCTAGTCATCTTGACCTATGTCTTGCCATTGTACTTTGATGACTCTGGAGGAGAGAGTGAGAGTGATTGACTTTACACAACTCTGCCTCACTTATACCTAATTCGCTCTCAAGTCAAGACATCACCCTTGTGACATCATTGGTCCTCTTCGAGCAGGAGGAACAATAACAAACAATAAGAGTTCCATCCTAGGTAAAAGAAAGCGTTAAAAAAAAACAACAGAGTTTTTAAATGTTGCCTGATACATTTTTGTCCAAACACTTGTGGTACCATATCCAATAATCTTACATATGGCACGTATAGAATCACATGACAATCATCCAAGTTAGAGTTTTGGCAGTATATTCTCCCTATCTCCTGTGAAGAGTATTCTCCCCCACCACCAATGTGGACACTGAACTCTTACACACTGAATTGGAAGATTCACATAATGCTACACAGATCCAAGGAATGATGTGTACCTTCTACCCCACCTCCTCCACCTTTCCCAGAAGAAGAAGAAGAAGAGATTGAGGTGAGAGGAAGAGGAAGGTTGCTGCTTACCCTGCCCCATCCTCTTTTTACATACTAGAAAATTGAGGCCTAGAGAGATACAACAACTTGCTAAAAGTCACCCAAGAAATTAAGTGATGGGAAAACCCAGTGCTTCTGATTTCAAAACTAAAGTCTTTTCTACTACATTCAGTGTGATTTTTTTAAGAGTATAAATTATTTCTAAAGAAGAATTATTTAAAGAGATTAAATTCTAAGCAAAAAAAAAACACACACAACAACAACAAAACACAGATTAAGTTGAGGACAAAAGTTTCCACCAAAAATTAGAAGATTGAACTAAAGAAAAGATTATGGAATATTTCCTAGCAGCTGAATATACTGTTTTCATTGTATCAAAATATTGAGCATAATAAGGTGAAATTAACCTCTAAGAACAATTGTTAAAAAAAAATCAGCACAGAGATCCCTCTTTTCTTTTCATCTCTCAGAAGGTCTTAACTACTTAAAAATAACAATGGAGAATGAAAACAGGACTCCAGAATACCTAGGGTGACCTTTAATAATAGATTTAGAAGGCTCTGGAAATGTCAAGGAATGGGAGATGATAAAATTTGCTCACAACTAGTGAAGGAAAAAATGTTCACTGTCTTTTGAAAAGAAATGTAAATGACTAGACTGCATGACTTCATCTTGGATGTTGCATTCTAATATACATAGGGAAAGATTTGCAATGTTATGATGGGGTAGGCTCCAGGAACCAAACTTGCCTTGATGTACTTTTCAATAAAAATTGCTTCCAAACAGTTGCAGATTAGTCATTTAACACCAGACACATCTTTCCTAAGCCTGGGGGCAAGTATCAGAAATGAAAAACACCAGACCCATATGAAAGGAAGCCTGGTATAGTGAAAAGTAAGCTCTAGTCCCATATTTCCAATACTAATTGTATTTATATAGCACTTTAAGGTTTACAAAACGCATAGTAAATAGATTAGAACTGTATTCAAATTTAGGTCCTCTAACTTCAAATCCAGTGGGGATTTGAAGTCAGGTCTTCTTGACTTCAACTCCAACACTCTATCCACTGCGCCATATTATTATTCTCCATTCAATAGGGGCAGCTAGGTGTGCAATGGATAGAGCGCCAGGGCCTGAGCTCAAATTTGGACTCAGACACTTACTAGCTGTGTGATCCTGGGCAAGTTACTTAAACCTTTTAGCCTCAGTCTCCTCATCTGTAAAATGAGCTGGAGAAGGAAATGGCAAACCACTCCAGTATCTTTGCCAAGAAAACCCCAAACATGGTCACAAAGAATTGGACACAACTCAACAACTGTGTAATCAATGTTCAAACAAGTTATTTTACATCTCTGAGTCATAGTTCCCTCTTCTGTAAAATGAGGCAGTCCAACAAGAAAATCTCTTTTGGTTCTTAATTTATGACATTATTATACTGCAAGTGGTAGGAAACAGTGGGCAGAAGCAGGACAGAAATTAAATCTTCTTTTAATTTTGTAGCAGAAGTGATAAATCATGAAAAATGTGTGTAATAGTAATCACACTGACAAAAGGAAAATCAGTATGAATAACATCTCTGCCTTATAAGGCCTAGGCCAGGAGTGGGGAACCTACATCCTTGAGGTCACGTTGGGGCCTTCTAGGTCCTCAAATGCAGCCTACTGACTGAATCCAAATTCAGTCTTTAATAAAGGGATTTGTTCTGTAAAACTTGGACTCAATCAAAAGGCCACACTTGAGGACCTAGAGGGCTACATGTGGCCTCAAGGCTACCCTGTAACCTAGACAATGGGTCCTTTAAATTGCATATCCTATGGATGCTAAATTAGTATATCTCTATAAGTGGCTCAGACGCGTCAACAATGTGTGGGACCCCTTGCCAAATAAGAGT
>NW_020952091.1:0-20375 GCF_900497805.2 Vombatus ursinus
AATTAGAGAAATAAGGCAGAGTCTAGGGGCAGGACTTGGGGAGGTGGGAGAAGGCCAAGAGGAGGATTAAAAACAGGGTTGAAAATGTGAAAATGAGAAAGGGTAGCATATTTTTAATTTTTGAAATTAATTTACCAATGAGGACATTCCCAACACATTCAAAAAATCTGTGTTTATACTGTGCTGAGTTTCACTTCTTTTTCTGTTACACTTTTCTTTTTGTTCCTTTCTCACTCTTGTTTTTAAACTTAATCTACTTCTCAAACTTCAGATGAACTGATTTTTCACTAAAAGACACAAAAACAAATCAGAAAGAGACCCACATCCTTTGTAAACTTTTAAGTTCATATGCTTTTACAACGTACACTACATTTCCATTCCTGAATTCATTTCAATTGCCAATATTTACACTCCTGAAAGGAAGTTCATGTTAAGAGTAAAAAATATATATATAATTAATATATCATCTTGATTTGTATCCTCACGAATGTGAGAGAGTACAATGAAGCTGATATATTAATTATACCCTGAAATCTTACTATAAACATGAGTCATTTGAAGTTGAAATACAGCATGAGGCAACCTTACTTTGGAACCCATGTGAGGGGGTTGAATCAATGAATTAGGTGCCAAAAGAAATTGATGATAAAGTCTCATCTGTTATTTCATCACTAGAACCTGGATGATATTATTACAACCTTCAGGAGAGAAGTGTGTTTGGGAAAGGAAAATAAGTCAACTGATACACTAATTCAATCCATATCATTCTACTGAGCATACAGTATAAGACACTTTTACTTCCTAGGTGTTAAAGCTTTGGTTCAAGTTTCTGACATTCTGCCATGGCAAGAGACTTCCAGTATTACTCTATTTGGTGCTTTCCTTAATTGTGTTTGTTGAAGAAATATGTAGAGATATGTACATGTAAAGTACATGTAGAGATGTACTTTAGTTCTTTAATGATCTCACTGTTGTGGTGCAGGCCAGAAGCTACCCTCATCATATCCCATGCATTCCTTGTTGATATCTTCTGTTAAGTCCTACACAAAGGGGTTTTTGGATCTCTTGATACGACTTGGGTATCAAAATGGCACAAGAACTGGTCTATCTGCTATCTTTTGCTTTTGCTACGTGACCACACACCTCTTTTTCCAGGCCAATATCTCTTTGATACAATTTATGACATTTTGTAATTCAATCCATCATTCTTAATACACAGCAGGTTATTTATGCCCACTATGTTTCTCATATCACTTGAATGATATGCAATGTTAATTTCTTCAAAGTTGTGATAGTCCATGACTGACATATAGACAGACAGCATCACTGGAAGATCAATGATGCTAAAAAAAAAAATTTATTTCAGGGAGGAACTGGAAGTAGTGAAAGAGTTGGGCAGCTTCCCAAATAAAATCTAGTCTACTCGGTTCAATTCTGTACCCAGTTTATTACTTGTCTTTGAAAGTATTGATAATATTTGTAAGGTAGTGATGATATTTGTAAAGAGCAGTGCCTGGCACACAACTGGTGTGTGATAAATGTTTATTTCCTTCCCTTCCTTTCCCTTATCTGCAACATCTGTCCAAGATATTTGTACTGGTGGACCAGCTTTATGAGTTATTCATCTAACTGCATACCGTAGTCTAGAAAAGACATTTTGTTCTGTTTGTTTTTTTTTTTTCCAATGTGGATAGCTAGACCAAACTCTCTATGATTTTGTATTTCATTCAGGAGGGCTCTACAATGTTCCAGAACTTGATGCAAATCATCAGTGTCTTCTTCAAACAAAGGCATGGCACTTATATTTCCTCTCCTAATGCAGAAAAAGGGGGTGGGGGGAATCCTTGGAGAATGTTTCATGAAGGAAACTATGGAATTTTTAACAGAGAGAGTGAACAAACATTAGGTGAAGATAACTCATGAGACTATAATGTGGGAAGCAAAGTTATATGTCTTAGTGTGTACAGACTTTTCTTAATATTCATTTTTATCAAAACAACATTTAAGTTTTTCATTCAGTAAGCTTCATAATACATTGCCTGCTTGAGAAAAGTTGTCTTTCAAGGATTTTTCTGTAACTAAACTAAACAGAGAGAATGGATTATTCTGGCATTCTAGCAAATTATTGCTCTGTTGACATGATGGAGAATGGGCAGTCATCAGTAAGTGTTTAATTTACAAAAGCTCTCCACAATTACCAGAAGTACCATTTCCCCTGGCATGCTAATTCATTGTCAGGCACTATGTTTATCTTCAAAATGAAAAAAAAATATTATTTTAAATGACTGAATTTAAAATGACTCATTTGTTAAAACAGAACCAAGATACACTCTTCACAAGGTTTGAGGGGTTCACAGCTTGAGAAGAATGGAGGAATCACTTGGAAAGATCAGAGGGTGACACCAAATTGTCTCTAGCTCTTGCCCTCTATTCAATTCTGTGAGGAATCATTGGGATCATGGTTCTGGAGTTAGAAAAGACGTGAAACATCATGTAGCCCAATGCTTTCATTTTTATAGAAGAGGAAAAACTGAGGCATATAGAAGTTGTGACTTACCCAAGGTCACATAGGTAGAAATTGTCAGGGACAGAATTTGAGCTCACCTCATCTTAATTCTTTTAAAAAAATTTTTATATTAATTTATTTTGATTTATCAATAATCACTTCCCTATGTTTTTGAGCTTAAAATTTTTCTCCCCCTTCCTCCCCACCACCCTCCCCAAGATGGTGCACAATCTGATATAGGCTATACACTCACATTCCTATCAAACATATTTTCACATTAGTGATGTTGTAAGCAAAAATTAAAACCAATAGGAGGGACCATCAGAAAGAGGAAACAAAACTCAACAGAAGAGAAAAAAAATAGCAATTCAACTTCCATAGTTCTTTCTTTGGATGTGGATAGCATTTTCCATTCATGAGACCTTTGGACATGTCTTAGATCCTTGAATTGCTGAGAAGGGCTAAGTCTATCAATGTTGGTCATCACACAATATGGCTGTTACTGTGTACAATGTTCTCCTGGTTCTGCTCACTTCACTCAGCATCAGTCCATACAAATTTTTCCAGGTTTTTCTGAAGTCAGCCTGTTCCTCATTTCTTATAGCACAATAGCATTCCATTACATTCATATACCACAACTTGCTCAGCCATTCCCCAATTGATGGGCATCCTCTCAATTTCCAATTCTTTGCCACCACAAAAAGAGCTGCTATGAATATTTTTGTACATGTAGGTCCTTTTCCCGTTTGTGTGATCTCTTTGGGATATAGCCCCAGACGTGCTATTGCTGGGTCAAAAGGTATGCACATTTTTATAGCCCTTTGGGCATAGTTCCAAATTGCTCTCCAAAATGGTTGGATCATTTCACAACTCCACCAACAATGCATTAGTGTTCCAATTTTCCCACAGCTTCTCCAACATTTATCATTTTCCTGTTTTGTCATGTTGGCCATTCTGATAGGTGTGATGTGGTACCTCAGAGTTGTTTTGATTTGCATTTCTCTAATCAATAGTGATTTAGAGCATTTCTTTCATATGATTATAGATGGCTTTGATTTCTTCATCTGAGAACTGTCTGTTCATATCCTTTGACTATTCACCTCATCTTAATTCTAAAGTCATTATTCTTTCCTCTGTAATGCCTCCACTGGGATTGTATTTGGGACTTTGCTCATATTCTAAACTCTTTCTCTTAACTAGTAAAGGGAAGTTTCTTCTAGGGTGAACTGTGAAGCGTTGGATTCAGGGGTAGCTCCTGAGTATAATTAGAGAAGGGATGTAATTGTTCATCCTTCACTTTTGAAGAGGACCCATGATATCACAGGTGATGCTTTGACTTGTGAATCAATTGGATTTAAGTGAGACAGAGTTGTACAAAGTCATCAGTCTCACTTTCTCTTCCTGAGTCATGGAAGTCCCATGGCAAGACAAAAAGTCAAGGTGACTAGCAATGGTCCAGGATGCAGCGGTTGACCTTGGCTTTTTTGATGGCTTACCAAGCCCTAAGCACTCAACAGCACCTTCTTCAGCCACTTTCATGACCACTGGAATTACGAATAGAAAGAAGGAAAAAGTATCATTGTCCCCTTTCCAGTTACCAGAGCAAGAAGACAAAGAAGGTCACCAGTTGCTTTCTCCAGACTGGACTATGTTATGTGCTCTACTCCAAATACCTGAAGAACATTTTACCTTCTAGAGTTTTCAGAAGTGAGGTTTTGAGGGAGAACTTCAAAATGGCCAATATTAATTTGTCATGAAACTTTGAAATCTATGTTCAAAAACTTAGTTTAAAATATTTTTAGAACTGGGGCAATTATGAAATTAAGCTTTTAACGACCAAAAACAGGTTTAATAAACAAGAGTTGAATTTAAATTCAAACAACACCTATCTAGCAGCTAAAAATGACTTTATTTCATTTTAAAATGGCTATTCCTCTATGTTAAGAGCAAAAAATTACTTCTTTCTCATTGAATTGTGCTCTAAGAACAGAGATAGATGTTCTTGCAGGGAGTTACCATTAAGAAGCATTTCTTCAAGGGGCTGTTTTTATAATATATTGTATCCCTTAAGGATGTAACATGATCTATATATGATTGTGATCTAGATAGTACATGTAATAGGCATTTAATAAATACTCATTTGTTGAGTGGGTTCTTAGGGTACCCAATCTTGTGGAGACTAACTTTAGTGGCTTTGCAAAACTGCAATGGCATTCTGGGGGGAGAAGGGAAAGGAACAATCATTTATTAAGCACCTACTATGTGCTAGGCACTTTACAAATATTATCTCATTTGATAATATTCACTTATCTTAGGGACTAATCTAGTAGAAGTTGAGGAGAAACTTGAAGGGGTTTCAACACTAGTCTGGGCTGAAGTCACTGAACTGGAAAGCTCTATAGGACCCCAGGAAGCTTCAACACTATCACAAATAGATGTGGAGAAATGCTGAGTTTTCCCCCTCTTTTAATGTTCCAAAGGGAAGGGAAACAAAACAATAATTACAATGATAAATTAGTGAAAAACAGAAGAAACTGTACCTAAGCATTTATTTCTTTAAAAGTTTTTTTTCCGTATGATCACATTTTTTTAATTTGATGTTCAGTTCTGTTCTTTTAATAGTTATATTTTGTGCCTAAAAATAAAAATGCAAATCTACATACAAGCAGCTGGTGGTGCTAGTGAGCAAGGCAGGCTGTCAATATACCGAAAAGAGAAACTCTCTCTCTTCCCCTTTAATTTAAAAAAAAAAAAAAAGGCTTTCTCTCAGCTCATTCCTCCAGGAGTAGAACTCCCTTTAAAACCCCACTGATGTGCCAAAAATGATGACCTGGCAGCAGTTTAAAAGTAAAGTATTTTGTCCATTTGCTGTTGGAAATTCTTACGGGCTTGTATCTCAGGAGGATTCTGACCCCAAATATCACTCCTTCTCCTTCTAATTCTCCCTCTAATTCTCTATACTCTTAATTAAATATACAGCTAAAACCTCTGCCAGTATACACTAACAAAATCCAAATTGAGGTTATGAAAAATACACAGTACTTTAACTGTGCATCCTTTCCAGGCATCTTTCCTCCATTCCCACTCTCACTGCAAGCATTTAAGTAAGCAGAATGGGCACTGATTCAAATAGCCATCCAGATTCTAATACACAATTACACATATACTTAGAAAACACTTTAAACAGTACAATTTACAAAGACAGCAATTTTAAAAGAGGCAACCACAGTATGCAGCTGCCAGAGCAGGGAGATAAAGAAGGTCACTGGTTGATTTCTCTAGACTGGATTATAATATCAGTGTAGAGTTCACTCCCTCCGGATATGGTTTGTATTTGTATTTCCTCAACGCTGTGCCTTAGGACTCCCCATAGTTGTTTCTGATCTCTCATCTACTTGCCATGGTGTCTACTTCCTCTTTTTCTTGCTTGTTTCACTTGGCTTCTGCATCCCAAGGGAATGCCTGTCAGTGAAAGTCAGAAATCCCTTCTGAACTTAGAAAATGCTGGAAAGCAACAGGGTGCCCAATAACACAGAGCACTATTTCCCTCTTCCTTTGCTTTGTATCCAAGCCTTTTGGCAAAGACCCAAAATGTGGATTGCATTCCTCCCCAGTGCTAGAATATTTTAGAGTCCCTTGACAAATCAGTCACAAGCACTGACAAGTGCCAATACACAGAAGTAACAAAGCAAACAACAACACTTAAGAAAACAATGATTTGTCCAAGTGTTCCAGATAATCATCTCAGGGTATCACACAGCAAATAACTTAACAGGCTGTTTCATTGATTAATTGTCTAAATTACAGATTGTTGTTCTTGTCTAAATTATAGATAGGACATGTTACATCATGCATATCCATAGAATATAATCAAATAAGCATAATAACAAAACAATGCAAACTAGCAATACAACAGCAATAGATCCAGAACATAATAAAACATGCTTAAGCATATATATACATATATACATATATTCATATATATATATATATACACGTATGTATATATATGCCAAAATTTTTTTTAAAAAGCAATTTGGATGGATAATTAACAGACACATATAGCTACAAAAGTTGTACAGCATTGGTATATTTTCAAATGAACATAAATAGCAAAATAATGCTATTAGCATAATGAGGCATACAATAATTCCTCTGCGATGTGCATCAATAAACACATACAATCACATGCAAGACACACTTTACAAGGGTAAGCATTAGAATGGTTGTCATTTGACTATTTGTGTAACCACTTCTCTTGTTTTACCTACCACACCATAGGTTAATCTAGAAACAGGTTGGCTAGGTATACACTCTCTTGTAACCCACTGATGTATCTGCTACTAACCTGAACTAGCTGTCGATATGGGCTCATTCATCATAGTCATCATCATAACTATAGTACTTTATTTATTCCTCCACTTAAGGAGAGAGCTCAACTCAGACACCTCATTTCTCACTTGGCTATACTACTTGGGGACTTCTCTGATTTATTTCACCATGCCCCTGAGTCCAGCCCTTCCTTCCCCTTCCAGGCCCTCACCTCCCACTTTGTACCTTCCTTTTTTTTGGTGTTGTCTCTCCCCCACCCCCCACCCCCACCAGATTGCAAGCTCCTTGCTGGTAGAGACTGTCTTCCTTTTTTCATATTTGTATCTCTAGCACTTAGCATAGTGCCCGGCATATAATAGGCTTAAGTTCTGGGCTTAGTTCACTCCTTTTTTCACAACTGGGTCATGGCAAGACTACTGGGTTATAATATACAGTGTCTTCTTTACTGGAAATATTACTTTCGAGGTCAGTGTTTGACTCAGATGGTCTTTGTGCAACTGGTGGGCCACCTCTTTTATTTAGAATCTGTTGTAGTAAATGTACATCACTTGTCTCTATCTGCTCATCAAGGAGTTCAACTAACTCTTCTATGGCTGTAGTGAATTGCCTTGGTAGGACTCTATTAGTTTCTAAGGTTGGACTTTAAACAGACTGTGCCCAGTCATTATGAAGAGGTCTAGAGGTTTGGGGGTGCTCAAAAGGACCCCAAGATTGCGGCGCTGAGCCCTGCCTGAAAGAATTCAACTCAAATCTTCTTCCAGCCAGAGAAAAAGTTTATTAGAGATAAAACATACAGGCCAGTCCCTTAAGGAACCTGAACATTAGTAGCCCCCATAGGGACAAGAAGGAATGAAAAAATCTCAGCATTTTAATGGGGGCCAGGGTGGATCTTTTATACACTAAAGTAACTTTGGGTGGCCAGAGGAGGGGGCTGGTAAAAGGGTCTAGGTGAGAATTCCGAAGGTCTGAGAGATTGAACAGACAATGGGAATAGATAATGAAGGGCACTGGAAGAGGGGGAAGTTTGAAAGGCATCTGAAGGTGGGGCTAGGGCTTTCAAAGAGAGATAAGGTGAGTAGATAAGGAACGTAAAATTTGAAGGGTCTTCTGGGGTCTGTAAACAAATGGGAGCCAAATTCCTTTTGGCAAAAAGGGGCAAAGGTCTTGGCTTCTGAAACTGAATGATGGTTGCATACCCCATCAATTCCACAACTAGGTATGGAGTAGTTATGTATTTGAATAACTTGTGGTTCCCTGAATACCTAGGTTTCTCAGTAGAACTTGTCTCCTTGTGGACAATGTGGGCAATGACCTCGGGTAGCCTACTGTAATTTGTTTCATGCCAGAGTTCTTCTGAACTAGATGATAGAGGGAAGGGCAAATTGGGGGAGGGGGTAATCAGAAGCAAACACTTCTAAGGAGGGACAGGGTCAAAAGAGAGAACAGAATAGGGCGGGATAGGATTAAGGGAAATATACTTAGTTTTTCACAACATGACTACTATGGAAGTATTTTGCATGACTACACATGTATAACTTGTATCCAGTTGCTTGCCTTCTCAATGAGGGTGGGTGGGGAGAAAATTTGGAACCCAAAGTTTTAAAAACAAATGTTAAGAAAAAAATGTTTTCACATGCAACTGGGAAATAAGATATACAGGCAATGGGGTATAGAAATCCATCCGGCCCTACAGGAAAATTGAAGGGGAAGGGGATGAGAGAAGGGGGGGGAGAGATAGAAGGGAGGGCAGATTAGGGGAAGGGGTATTCAGAATGCACGCCATCTTGGGGTGGGGGGAGGGGCCAGATGGGGAGAAAATTTGGAACTCAAAACCTTGTGGAAGTGAATGGTGAAAACTAAAAATAAATAAGTTGAAAACAAAAAAAAACAAAAAAAAGAGATCTTCTGAACTAAGGATGTGTTTAGTCAATATGGATATTTCAGCCAATTGATTGGATTTCCTCTCCTTCATTGCCTGAGGCTCCAAAACATGAGTCAATGGTTAAACATAGCTTTAGGCCAGAAATCAGTTAAGTATGTGTTATCATTCCTGCTAAAGCTCACACAAGATTTTTGTTCTGGGCTCAGTGTTCCTAGGATGTTCCATATGTGTCTCCTTTGGGATCGTAAGGTATAGTTCTAGACTTCTTAATGGCTGACAAGACTCACATTTCTTTAAATGGCATGTTCTCAAAGCCTCTACCTTATAATGAATGCTGGTAAGGAATCCATATACTTGGAAATACTTCTCTCATGACAACTAGGGATTCTTCCTGGTTCTTGGTAGGGCACACTTGTGCATACTTGATGAAATAATCAAGTCACTACTAAAATGTGACTTAGAGCCTTCCAGGGATAAAAAGTTAATGCTTGTCTCCCCCTGCTAAATAAACTACAGTGGCTCCCTATTATCTACAGGATCAAATATAAAATCCTCTGTTTAGCTTTTAAAGCCTTTCACAAACTAGCTCCTTTCTACTTTTCCAGTCGTCTTACATTTTATTACTCTCTGTGTACTCTGGGATCCAGGGTAATTGGTTTTCTTGCTGTTCTCATTTGACATTTATCTCTTGACTGTGACTTTTCATCAACTGTTCCCTGTCCCTGGAATGCTGTCCCTCCTCCTATTCCACTTTTTGGCTTCCCTGAAGACTCAGCTGACGTTCTGCTTTGTGGAAGAGGTTCCAAAGGTTTTCTAGTGCTTATATTCTTCAAATGTATAGTGTGAATTAGTAGTGCCTTTTCTCTGAAAACAAGCACACATTTCACATTTCTTAGTGACACATGCTGCTATCTTATGCTAATAAAATTGGTTTCTGACTAGCTCCCAACTTCATTCTTGACTTCTGTGTCCAAAGTTATTAAGGAGTTTTTTCATGGCCACACAGCAATTTGTACTGGGCAGTATCATTTGCTTCCTGGCATTATCTGGGATTAGCCTCAGTCTGGGATAATGTTAGTTTGCATCGTTTAAACTCCAACTTTTGTCATTGTGTGTGGATGTGTGGGCACATGCGCTAATGGTACTCAGGCTGTTTAAAACCATTGCCTTCCTTCTTGTCTTATAATTCTTACAGCATTTCATCAGTTATCTGTTCTCACTACAAGTCATTCACAAACAATCGAGGCAGAGAAGATGGCTTTAATGAAACAAAGTTTATATATGTTGTGTAGTGGAAGACCCACGCTTTCAGTTACATTTTCACTTAATCATAGCCCAGTTCCCTGAATGTCACGTATAACTTTTGCCTTTTCCTTATGTATCACCATTCATTCAGTGTTATATGGCCTTTGGGACAAGATTTGTGTCCACATAAGTTTTCTCTGGTTCAAAGTAAACGACCAATTCATAATTGGCTAGCTCTGTTATCCATCTCCGGCAAGTAGTACCTAAATTGGCACTGGCAGAGACGTATGTCAGTGAATTACTGTCAGTCCGTATTTGCAACCTAGCTTCACACGCACAGTCTTTTTCAGTAAAAGCCCACCTCAACATCAAAAACTCCACCTTACCAATGAGAGGGTGAGTCTTGATCTCACTAAGTGCTGTTTTGGCAAATGCAACTGGTTTCTGGTGACTATAATTCTCTTGGTACAAGGTTACTCTTAAGCCCTACAGACTGGCATTTGTGTAAAGATGAAAGGCTTGTTCCTATCTATAAAGGCCAATCCCAGTGAACTCATGAGGTGGTTGACTAGATTTTTAAAAGATTATTCACATTCGCCAGTCCATCAATTTTCAAATGGCTCGGAATGAAGCTTAAGACAATTTGGCCTTTTCTGTCCTTCTGGTTCTCTTCTGTTATGTAAATGCAGGTGAAATCATTCAGTGGCCTAATAACAGAAGCATAGTTCTAAACAGATTTGCAATAATAATGGCCAGATCTTAGAAAAATTTTTAGATCTATAAGGTTCTTTGTATGTGGCCAATTCAGGAACACTTCTGTCTTTTCTGGGTGAGCTCCCATGCCTTGCTGTGACAGTATGTGACACATATGCCTTTCAGAGAGTGTATACAACTACTACTTGTCAATTGAAAGCTTAATGCCTCTTCTGGAAGTTTATTCAATCTATATTGATGACCCAATCAGGAGTCTTGTGACTGTTGTATACCAACTTCCAGGACACTCCCCCACCCTTCCTCAATAGGTTAAGTGCTTGGCTCACAGTTTTCCTTTCCTCCCTGACTCCTGCTCTCATACTAGAATTCAATACATAATGATACTCCCTCAAACATCCTAACCTCCCAATTTCTCGAAGTATTCATTTCCCATGACTTAATTCTCCATTGAATCACAGCTACACACAGAGATGGTCATACCCTGGATCTTGCCATCACTCATTAGAGTTCCACATCCATGTTCATGAACTCTGAAGTCCTTTTATCTAATCATTATCTGTTGTCATTCCACCTATCCCTCTGCCTGACAAGTCCAAACTCTGTCCTTTGCTCTCATTGTAACCTTCAATCTGTTCTCTAGTCAGTTTCTAACCCCCTATCCCCACTCCAGGATCACCTCTGCACCGGCTACACACTCTTTCCTCCCCTATCTTGACACCTCATGAACCAGTTGGATTCAATACTGTAATTTCCCAAATGACCATTTATTCTATCAAAGATCTTGTCCTGCCAAACTTCAGCCTTGGATTGCTCCCACCATCAACTGTTTTCACTCCTACTCACGTGCTGCTGAACAAAAAGTACTAATGATCTTTGATTGCAAAATCTAATTTTCTTTTCTCAATTTTCGTCCTTTTTGACCTTTGATACTGACAGTAATCCTCTTCTACATGCTTTCTTGTCTGTATTTTCATGACACTACTGATTCCTAGTTCTTCTACCGACCTGCCTGCTTCTTTCCAGTTTCTTTTGCTGGACCTTTTGCAAGGTCATGCTCATCAACTGTGGGTAGCCCACAGGGCTCTCTCCCGGGTCTTCTCTTCTCCCTCTATACTAACTGATTTGGTGATCTACCATCTTGTCTATGCAGATGATTCTCAGAACCATTTGTCTGGCCCTAACCTCTCTGCTGACCTCTAGTCTAGCATCTCTAACAGCCTACGAGACATTTCAAACTAGATGACCAACAGACATTTTAAAGTTGTATCAAAACTGAACTCATCTTCCTCTCCTACTCCAAACCCTTCCCTCTTCCAAACTTCATTATTTAATATCCTCAACTCCTCACTCTCTTTTATCCCTGGCGTCCTTTATCTAATTAGCTGTCATCACTCCCTGTTCTCTGACATTGCCGGCAACATGGCGCAGGGACTCCCCGTTACCACATGCTTAGAGTACTGCAACATCCTGCTGCTTGGCCTTACTTCCTCTCTTCATTCTGCTCTGTCCTCCAGTCAGCCATCAAATTGACCATCCTAAAGTAGATGCAGGTCTGACCAAGTCATCTCCTTCTCCCATTCCCTTTCCATAAATTTCAGTGGCTCCCTATTACCTTCCAGGATCAACTGTAAAAACTTCTCTTCGGCTTTTACAGACCTTCATAACCTGGATTCCCTTATGTAAGCTGTTTTCTACCTTACCCTACACCACATATTCTGAGATTTAGAAACAATGGTTACCCTTGGTTGCTTCATCATCAGACTCTATGAATTTTCCCTGGCTGTCTCCCCTGGAACTTTGTCTTTACCTCTTGGTTTCCCCGGCTTCCTTCAAATCTCAGCTAACTTCCTTCCTCTGCCTGTTCTGAAATCTGGGAAAATCTCAACTGAATAGTCTAGTACACTGTCATCAATTCTGTACTTAAAACCCTAATCACAGTATATCAAAAGCAAGCTTTATTTGCTGTAGTTGACAGGGTCGTTATTTTGGAATGACCTGGATTTGAATCCTGGATCTAGTGCTTACTGCCTATGTAAACTTGGGGGGAAAAATCACTTAATTTATCTGGGCTTTTTCTTTCTCATCTGTAAAATAAGGGTATCAAAGACAGAGAGCTAGAAAGGATTTAGAGCTCATCTAGTAGAACCTCATTTTATGCAAGGAAACTAAAACCAAGAGAGGATAAATGATTTACCAAGGCTACTTTCTTTGTTATCTTTGCTTAGGACAGTGTCAGGCACAAAGTAGGTGCTTAATAAACATTTGTTGGCTTGCTAATACCATTTTCCTGTCATAAGTCTCTCCTAATGTTTTCCCAAAGTTTTCCCAAAGACGACAATGTCAGCAAGGTATACCAACACTTCCAGGTATTTCAAGTCTCCAACTATTTTATCATTTGTTGGATGCAAACTTTGAGTTAAAAGGAAAGAAAGTATCACCTCCCACCCCCCCAAATAAAACTGTTTACCAAAATTATTTTTTTTAAAACCTCCAAAAACAATAAAAGCTGAGCTCGAAGAACAAAAGTACCCAGAGGAAAACGTAAAATTTTGTTAAAGTCTGAAATCCTCTTAAGAGCCTTGTTCTATTTCCCAGCTTTTGGATGGAGCTTCCAAAAGGGGATTATATACACAGTATTTGTGATATGACTGTCAAAGAAAACAGGTACCTTAGAATTCAGATTGCAAAAATGAAATTAAGACATATACCTCACACAACACTGTTTTAGACTCTAATGTAATTTAAAAAAATAGAGTATTACGTCTGTGTTGGATCTTAACACATTAGCATACAATAAGTTTCTCGAAGGCAAGGATCTCCCCTCTCTCCATCAGTGCCTATCAGTGCTCCCCATACAAGTCGTTGTTGTTGTCCAGTAGTTTCAGTCATGTCTGATTCTTCATGACTCCATTTGGGGTTTTCTTGGCAAAAGTATTAGAATGGTTTGTCACTTCCTTCACCGGCTCATTTTCCAGAAGAGGAAACGGAGGCAAACGGGGTTAAATGATTTCCCCAGGGTCACAGTGTTAGTGTCTGAGGTTGAATCTGAACTTGGGTCTTCCTGACTTTAGGCCTGACACACTATTCACGGTATCACCTAATTGCTCCATAAAAGTAAGCACTTAATAAATGTTTATTTTATTGGAAAAAGTATAAAGTTCAATTCTTTTGAGTGATAAATTTAAAAGGCTGGATCTGAAAAATATAAAAAAACAAAAATGGCATATTTTGCCCATATAATTAAAACCTACTACCAAGTAGGCTCTCTTTAGTTCATGGAACCTAAAACTTACTTTTTCTCATAGTTATAGGTTTTGAGGGGCTACTCCTCTTCTCGCCCTCTCCAATACATACCTGACTTCCATCATTTTCCACACTTTATTTTTTTTTGCACTATTTTGAGGCATACATAGCACTAACAGTGGGTGATATACTTTATAAAAATACAGTCTTATTGACCTATTGTTTTTTGCCTCCTCTTCATTTCTAATTATGTTCTTTTCATTTCTTCTCTCTTGTCCCTAGAGAGTCATCCCTTGTAACAAAGGATAGGAGGGGAAAAAAAGCACATCAACACAAATAACATTTCAGTACAGACAGTATGTGCAATGTTTTACACCCACAGTTCAATACCTCTGAAAAAGAGGGATACTAAGGGATATCCCTCTCTTCTTTGGGGCCAAACTGAACCTGAATTATAACAACAAAGCATTCAATTTGGGGTTTCTTTAATGAGTTTGTTTATTGTTCTATTTACATTGTTATAGTCTATATATGTAGATCAAGAAAAATTATAAATGTGTATTTGTTTTAAATTTCATGGATTCAAAACCATACATTTCATCTTT
This sequence comes from Vombatus ursinus, assembly GCF_900497805.2. NCBI lineage: Eukaryota > Metazoa > Chordata > Mammalia > Diprotodontia > Vombatidae > Vombatus > Vombatus ursinus. Next base: position 14,528 of record NW_020952091.1, read on the forward strand.
TATACTTTCTTCTTTCATTTGGTTAAGGATATATCTATAGATATTCTTATATATATATATGTAGACTATATATTATATCCATATTTTTTTTCTTGAGCTACATAATTCACTTTACATCAGTTCATAGGTTTCCTATGTTACTCTGTATTCGGTAGTCATTATTTCTTACAGGACAGTGATATCCATTCATGTATTCAGTATCATAATTTATTTGGCCTTCTTCACTCAGGAAGATTGTTTCCTATTCTTTGCTATTAAGTGTTTTGACAAATCTTCCTTTTGTTATTGACATCTTTGGGGTATTATCCCATCAGCAGGATCTCTGGGGCAAAGTGAATGGACATTTTAGTCCCTTTAAAAAAAATGTCTAATTCCAAGTTGCTTTCCAGAATAGATGGATGAATTCACTGCTCTATTGTGTCTGATTTTCCCAAACCCCTCCAACATTAGCAGATGATTGAAATGTCCGGAATAAGGTGAAACCTAAGACTTGTTTTGATTTGCATTTCTCTTGTGATTTGAATCAACTTTTCATATCTTTGTTCTTGGTTGATAAATCTTGTTTCAAGATGGTCATATCCACTGATCAATTTATTGGAAAATGGCTCTTGTTCTTGTATGTTTGTTAGTTCCTGATATATCTTGGATAGGCTCTTGCTAGACATATCTGATGCAAAGTTTTCCCCCAATCAACACATCTCTTCTTATTCTAGATAAACTCGTTCTGTTCATGAAGTTTTTCAATTTCTCGGGATCAAAATCATGTATTTTGTCCTATATGCTTTCTTTTGTCCTTTGGTTAAGAACTCTCCTACTGGTCATAGCTATAAGTGATGTGTTTTGATTCCGTTTTTTAAAAACGATGTGTTAATCTTTAAGTCTTGTATTCATTCTGAGCCTATCGTGGGATAAGGTGTTCAATTACATTTTTGCCAAACTGTCCTCTAGTTTTACCACATATTCTTATCAAATAAGGAATTCTTCACCCAGTAATTTATATTCTCAGATTTACAAAAACCTGGATTATTGAATTCAACTCTTTCTGGTTGTTCTACTGACCTGCCTTCCTATTTTTTTTAAACAAGTTCTAAACAGTTTTGATGATTATTGTTTTATAGTATAATTAGAGAGGTGGAAGTGCTTCATTTCTCCTTATTTTCTTTACTTTCCTTGAGATTCTAGACCTTGGTTCCTCCAAATGAATTGTTATTATATTGTCTAGATCTATAAAGGACCTCCTTCGTAGTATGGTACTGCAACAAATCTAGATATTTCTCTGCATGTTTCATACACAACATTTCTTACTGCACTATGACACTGATTGTATGCATAGACCAGTTTTCTAGGCTTTTGGCTATCAATGAGCATCCTGCCTACCCCAGTTTTTTTGGTACCATGAGTGCTATGAATATTTTAGTTACATATTAGGCCTTTATTTCTGATTTACTTCACTGAGGCATATGCCTAATAGGATTGCTGCATTAAAAAAAATGTATCATTTATTCTCTTCCTTGCATAACTTCAAAATGATGCCAGAATGGGTGGACAGAATAGACAACATATTAAGTGTAGCTGCCTTCTGACAGCCCCTTCTACACTATCACCATTGCCAAATTTGAGGTGTTCTTCTAATTTGCATTTCTCTTGGTAATTTGGAGCATGTTTCCATATGTTCTTTGGTAATTTGAATTAATTCATCATTTGAGAAAACTATCTTCATATCCTCTGACTACTTGAATCTACATGAGAATGGCTCCTAGTGCATCCTAGATCTTTTTCAATTTTCTATTTATCTTGAATATCAGATTTGCTGTATTTGATGGCAATGCCTTCCTTATTCTACAGTTTCTCTTCTTGTTCTATCTTTATTAATTTTATTCATTCAAAAGCTTTTTAATCTAATGGAGGACCTGAGAACTTCTACTTTTTCAATAAAGAAAAATTCAACTCTTACAACTTGTTCTTTCAGGAGTTTTGGGGAGAGGTTTTTCAGTAATATCAGGATGAAAACTGAAACACTGATAGGTGTTTTCTCTTCCAATCCAGGATGTTGGCTCCTTAAAAAGGCAGGGCAGTAACAGAGACTATTTATTTAGTTTGATTTGTAGTCTCTTCCCTTAAATGTGGCAACAACAGTGCTCTACACTTAACAGAAGATACTGACTATTTTTGTGGAGCAGTAGTGATTAGGGCTATACCGACTATGAGAGAGGTATACCATTCCAGGTTTTGAGGTAAAGAGAACATAGTCTTGGATTTAAGTGAGCTTAGGAATAAACAGAGGAAAGGGGATGTAGACAAGCATAATTCAAAGTAAGAAAGTGGCCTATGATCTCTCCCTAATTATTTTCCTAAAGAATTTTGCATCTCATCTTTGATCCTGCCACTTTCAACTGCAGCATAGAGGGGTGAAGGAAATCAAGAAGATTTAATGAAGGAAGTAGTACCAAAATGGGTCCCAATAAGAAAAGGATTTCAACTGGCAGAGATAACAGGCCAAAATCAAGGAAAAGCACAGTCTGAGTGGAATAGAATATATGGCTTAAAGGGGTTTTAATTTCTTCCTCCTAGCAACAAGAAGCCACCTAACCTCTTGTGTTTCATGGATACCCTCTGGCACTCTGGCAAAACCCATGGACCCCTTCTCAGAGGTTTCTGAATGCATAAAATGTGAAGGATTACAAAGGAAACTAATTATATTGAAAAAGAATTATCAAAATTATTTTTTAAAAAAAGTTTCCAGACATCAGATTACCTTACACTAAAAAGTTTTGAAGAGTTAAGTGACATGGCCATATTTGTGAATTAGATTATTTTGACTTGAAGAAAGAATTAGGAGGGCATGCATTACAAAAGTCCAGGTGAGAGATGATAGTACTTGAATTAAAGTGGTGACAAATGAAGATGAGAACATGCCAAAAAGACTAGAGAGGTGGAATCAACAATTCAATAATACTTCATTAAATGTTTTCTTTAGATTTTAAAGATGTTTTCCTCATTTACACTCTAATACTGAACTGTACCCTTTAGAAATCTGTTCTTTCCTTCCTTTCACATGGTGAAAAACAGATGCAGATGAAATACAGAACTTTTAAAAGTCAGAGTACTTAAGAGTTTAATCATTCAACTTTTCAAAAATATCTTTTGACAGTAAAAACCATAAGTTTTCTTAATGATATTTATTTCATAAATGTAGTTATTCCTCTAAAACATATTAAAATAGAAAACATGTTCTTCTGATCAATTATACAAAGAAAATACCAATATAGTAATAAAAATACTGAAAATATATGAAAGCACCAGAACATTAGAATAATTACACTGGCAACAATTCTAAGAATATATTTCTTGCAATTGTACAATAAAGTGCTATTAAATTCAGTCAAAATTAGTGGCAAAACTTTGAAAAGTTATTGTATTATGAAATTGAGGCTAGATTCATCAGTTACCACAATTCTAGGCTACTTGCTAATCAATTCCATGATAAATATTTTTTTTTTTTTAGCTTCCAAAATGAAAACTGGTTTAAAAAATTTAAATGCTGGACCTCAATAATCTGTTCATGAACAATTAATGACAATTTTGAATATAAAAGCACTCAGAAGACAAATTGTATAGAACCAAAAAACGACAGTACATACAAGACACTTGAGATCAGATGAAATCAAACACATAATAGATACAAGATTAAGCATGAAAGGTAAGTGTATTGAAGCTTTTGATTTTTATAGTATATTTTAGTAATTCTGCTTACTTACAATTAATCACCACATCAACATTAACACCTTTATACCAGTGACTCCAATAATGAGAGATTGATCAAACTTCAAGCAAGAACAGTCAACATTACTGCAACTTGAAACATTAAAGGGACACTGTTAGGACAAATAACTTTCAAATATGAGCTGACGATTTCTTTAGTTGGCAGGAACAAAAATATACATATTTGGAACTTGATTATTTAAAACCAATAATGCAGCATACATAAAAAACCCACTGTGCACATACACTGACAGAAAATCAAAAGTACTTAGTAGGGTGGAGAGCAGTCATTTTCACATCTGGAGTTCATAAACTGAAATAGAAAAACTAAATTAAGGAAAAAATATCACACCAGTGTCCTTTTAATGTTTTAATGCCTAGACACCAATCTGAGGAATCTCTAGTTTACTAATATTCATAAATCAATTTCTATACAGCCAATCCCTGAAGATAGATGGTCACACCTATAGCAGAACAACCAACCAACCAATCAACCAACCAAACAAACAAAAAAAAAAACCCTTGATCAAATCTCAAGATTTATGTTACAAGTATATTTGTTCTTTCATATATAGTTGGGATTATAAGCTGAAACTCTTCCCATTGAAATGAACTTTAAATCAAACCTCTGATCTTAATTATTCAATAATTCAAGTACCAGGGCAGAACACCAAACAAGTCAAATAAATATGCATTAAAAATCTCATGGTCTTATCCAGGCTCTCCCTCCTCTTCTAAACAGAGTTGACAATCTCATATCACAGTACCCTTAGAGATACCCATATTTCCTAACTTCTCTTTAATGCAAACTTTCTTCAGTCAGGAATGTATATGAATTAATGATATCATTAAATTTCTCAAACATTAAAGCTTTCAAAAAAACCTTTCTGAATGAATGACTTCCACAGGAAATCAAGTACCTCCTCTATTTGGGGGAAATGGGGAGTTTTGATGGTAGTGTAACTTCAGGATTACAAATGGCTAGTCAGGCCTTTGTAAGAGACAAAAAAAAAAATAGCTGAGTATGGGTACAATAGATTTTCCCCCATAAACAAGTTTTGTCTACATGTGTCATAATAATTCCTTTTAAAAAAGTGAACTAAGTTGCTTCAAAAAATATTTTCTGGGAAAATATGATATTATGAAAAATTTTAAAGTAAAAGCCACAAAAGCAAAGTTGTTAGTTTTAAACTGATTATATCTAAATCAGAGTATTAGTCATAAAGCCCTAAACTCATAGAAGGCAGGTTGTCAAGGAATACTGATAGGAAACAAAGGCTGAATGCGGTTTGGCATAAATAGTTTTACATTCCGAAAGAACATCGACGATAATTGGCTAGCAGTTCTCAAAATTACAAAATCATGATTACATAAATTACTCTGTATAAGTATGTTTTCTTACTCAATATACACTACCTTTATATACATAGTATAGAAAAGCTAACGCGTTTGGCTCAACTACAGTAATTCAGTTCCATAAAAAAGGCAGATTATATCTTTTGGCTGCAACAAAGCATCTGCTTGCATTTTCAGTTCAGCTTATAAGAACAAGATAAAACTGAAACAAGTCATATTTTAAAATACAACCAAAAGGAAAAAAATAATTTATATTCAGAATAATAACATCCCATGGTTTTATTTTCACTTATAACTAGTCAACTTCTTCTGTGTTCTTAATGTAGATCCTCATTCTAATATTCTTCTCTTTTCATGACAGACTGGTTCCTCTTTGTCACTCACTTCTTAAATGGCAAAGAATATCAGAGAGCTGTACTTTGGTCTCCAGGGAGCATATGTATACATGACTTTTTTTTCTAATTGGATAAATTTTAGGTCTGATTCCTCTTCACACTAATTAGGAGAGCCAGCTATGTCTCTTACAGAGTATTACTCCCTTGACTATACAGCAGATAGAAGCAAGAAGTGGCAAAAGCAAGTAAGAGCAGAGTTAAATAAAACAGCAGCTGCTGAAACCAGAGACAACGATCAATTTCATCTTGAAGTTTCCTATTGATGTCTAGTAAACGGGTGAGCTGAGAAAAAAAAAGAGATGAAAAGACTGCATCCATAAAATATTATATTTATC
>NW_020952092.1:0-20370 GCF_900497805.2 Vombatus ursinus
AATTAGAGAAATAAGGCAGAGTCTAGGGGCAGGACTTGGGGAGGTGGGAGAAGGCCAAGAGGAGGATTAAAAACAGGGTTGAAAATGTGAAAATGAGAAAGGGTAGCATATTTTTAATTTTTGAAATTAATTTACCAATGAGGACATTCCCAACACATTCAAAAAATCTGTGTTTATACTGTGCTGAGTTTCACTTCTTTTTCTGTTACACTTTTCTTTTTGTTCCTTTCTCACTCTTGTTTTTAAACTTAATCTACTTCTCAAACTTCAGATGAACTGATTTTTCACTAAAAGACACAAAAACAAATCAGAAAGAGACCCACATCCTTTGTAAACTTTTAAGTTCATATGCTTTTACAACGTACACTACATTTCCATTCCTGAATTCATTTCAATTGCCAATATTTACACTCCTGAAAGGAAGTTCATGTTAAGAGTAAAAAATATATATATAATTAATATATCATCTTGATTTGTATCCTCACGAATGTGAGAGAGTACAATGAAGCTGATATATTAATTATACCCTGAAATCTTACTATAAACATGAGTCATTTGAAGTTGAAATACAGCATGAGGCAACCTTACTTTGGAACCCATGTGAGGGGGTTGAATCAATGAATTAGGTGCCAAAAGAAATTGATGATAAAGTCTCATCTGTTATTTCATCACTAGAACCTGGATGATATTATTACAACCTTCAGGAGAGAAGTGTGTTTGGGAAAGGAAAATAAGTCAACTGATACACTAATTCAATCCATATCATTCTACTGAGCATACAGTATAAGACACTTTTACTTCCTAGGTGTTAAAGCTTTGGTTCAAGTTTCTGACATTCTGCCATGGCAAGAGACTTCCAGTATTACTCTATTTGGTGCTTTCCTTAATTGTGTTTGTTGAAGAAATATGTAGAGATATGTACATGTAAAGTACATGTAGAGATGTACTTTAGTTCTTTAATGATCTCACTGTTGTGGTGCAGGCCAGAAGCTACCCTCATCATATCCCATGCATTCCTTGTTGATATCTTCTGTTAAGTCCTACACAAAGGGGTTTTTGGATCTCTTGATACGACTTGGGTATCAAAATGGCACAAGAACTGGTCTATCTGCTATCTTTTGCTTTTGCTACGTGACCACACACCTCTTTTTCCAGGCCAATATCTCTTTGATACAATTTATGACATTTTGTAATTCAATCCATCATTCTTAATACACAGCAGGTTATTTATGCCCACTATGTTTCTCATATCACTTGAATGATATGCAATGTTAATTTCTTCAAAGTTGTGATAGTCCATGACTGACATATAGACAGACAGCATCACTGGAAGATCAATGATGCTAAAAAAAAAAATTTATTTCAGGGAGGAACTGGAAGTAGTGAAAGAGTTGGGCAGCTTCCCAAATAAAATCTAGTCTACTCGGTTCAATTCTGTACCCAGTTTATTACTTGTCTTTGAAAGTATTGATAATATTTGTAAGGTAGTGATGATATTTGTAAAGAGCAGTGCCTGGCACACAACTGGTGTGTGATAAATGTTTATTTCCTTCCCTTCCTTTCCCTTATCTGCAACATCTGTCCAAGATATTTGTACTGGTGGACCAGCTTTATGAGTTATTCATCTAACTGCATACCGTAGTCTAGAAAAGACATTTTGTTCTGTTTGTTTTTTTTTTTCCAATGTGGATAGCTAGACCAAACTCTCTATGATTTTGTATTTCATTCAGGAGGGCTCTACAATGTTCCAGAACTTGATGCAAATCATCAGTGTCTTCTTCAAACAAAGGCATGGCACTTATATTTCCTCTCCTAATGCAGAAAAAGGGGGTGGGGGGAATCCTTGGAGAATGTTTCATGAAGGAAACTATGGAATTTTTAACAGAGAGAGTGAACAAACATTAGGTGAAGATAACTCATGAGACTATAATGTGGGAAGCAAAGTTATATGTCTTAGTGTGTACAGACTTTTCTTAATATTCATTTTTATCAAAACAACATTTAAGTTTTTCATTCAGTAAGCTTCATAATACATTGCCTGCTTGAGAAAAGTTGTCTTTCAAGGATTTTTCTGTAACTAAACTAAACAGAGAGAATGGATTATTCTGGCATTCTAGCAAATTATTGCTCTGTTGACATGATGGAGAATGGGCAGTCATCAGTAAGTGTTTAATTTACAAAAGCTCTCCACAATTACCAGAAGTACCATTTCCCCTGGCATGCTAATTCATTGTCAGGCACTATGTTTATCTTCAAAATGAAAAAAAAATATTATTTTAAATGACTGAATTTAAAATGACTCATTTGTTAAAACAGAACCAAGATACACTCTTCACAAGGTTTGAGGGGTTCACAGCTTGAGAAGAATGGAGGAATCACTTGGAAAGATCAGAGGGTGACACCAAATTGTCTCTAGCTCTTGCCCTCTATTCAATTCTGTGAGGAATCATTGGGATCATGGTTCTGGAGTTAGAAAAGACGTGAAACATCATGTAGCCCAATGCTTTCATTTTTATAGAAGAGGAAAAACTGAGGCATATAGAAGTTGTGACTTACCCAAGGTCACATAGGTAGAAATTGTCAGGGACAGAATTTGAGCTCACCTCATCTTAATTCTTTTAAAAAAATTTTTATATTAATTTATTTTGATTTATCAATAATCACTTCCCTATGTTTTTGAGCTTAAAATTTTTCTCCCCCTTCCTCCCCACCACCCTCCCCAAGATGGTGCACAATCTGATATAGGCTATACACTCACATTCCTATCAAACATATTTTCACATTAGTGATGTTGTAAGCAAAAATTAAAACCAATAGGAGGGACCATCAGAAAGAGGAAACAAAACTCAACAGAAGAGAAAAAAAATAGCAATTCAACTTCCATAGTTCTTTCTTTGGATGTGGATAGCATTTTCCATTCATGAGACCTTTGGACATGTCTTAGATCCTTGAATTGCTGAGAAGGGCTAAGTCTATCAATGTTGGTCATCACACAATATGGCTGTTACTGTGTACAATGTTCTCCTGGTTCTGCTCACTTCACTCAGCATCAGTCCATACAAATTTTTCCAGGTTTTTCTGAAGTCAGCCTGTTCCTCATTTCTTATAGCACAATAGCATTCCATTACATTCATATACCACAACTTGCTCAGCCATTCCCCAATTGATGGGCATCCTCTCAATTTCCAATTCTTTGCCACCACAAAAAGAGCTGCTATGAATATTTTTGTACATGTAGGTCCTTTTCCCGTTTGTGTGATCTCTTTGGGATATAGCCCCAGACGTGCTATTGCTGGGTCAAAAGGTATGCACATTTTTATAGCCCTTTGGGCATAGTTCCAAATTGCTCTCCAAAATGGTTGGATCATTTCACAACTCCACCAACAATGCATTAGTGTTCCAATTTTCCCACAGCTTCTCCAACATTTATCATTTTCCTGTTTTGTCATGTTGGCCATTCTGATAGGTGTGATGTGGTACCTCAGAGTTGTTTTGATTTGCATTTCTCTAATCAATAGTGATTTAGAGCATTTCTTTCATATGATTATAGATGGCTTTGATTTCTTCATCTGAGAACTGTCTGTTCATATCCTTTGACTATTCACCTCATCTTAATTCTAAAGTCATTATTCTTTCCTCTGTAATGCCTCCACTGGGATTGTATTTGGGACTTTGCTCATATTCTAAACTCTTTCTCTTAACTAGTAAAGGGAAGTTTCTTCTAGGGTGAACTGTGAAGCGTTGGATTCAGGGGTAGCTCCTGAGTATAATTAGAGAAGGGATGTAATTGTTCATCCTTCACTTTTGAAGAGGACCCATGATATCACAGGTGATGCTTTGACTTGTGAATCAATTGGATTTAAGTGAGACAGAGTTGTACAAAGTCATCAGTCTCACTTTCTCTTCCTGAGTCATGGAAGTCCCATGGCAAGACAAAAAGTCAAGGTGACTAGCAATGGTCCAGGATGCAGCGGTTGACCTTGGCTTTTTTGATGGCTTACCAAGCCCTAAGCACTCAACAGCACCTTCTTCAGCCACTTTCATGACCACTGGAATTACGAATAGAAAGAAGGAAAAAGTATCATTGTCCCCTTTCCAGTTACCAGAGCAAGAAGACAAAGAAGGTCACCAGTTGCTTTCTCCAGACTGGACTATGTTATGTGCTCTACTCCAAATACCTGAAGAACATTTTACCTTCTAGAGTTTTCAGAAGTGAGGTTTTGAGGGAGAACTTCAAAATGGCCAATATTAATTTGTCATGAAACTTTGAAATCTATGTTCAAAAACTTAGTTTAAAATATTTTTAGAACTGGGGCAATTATGAAATTAAGCTTTTAACGACCAAAAACAGGTTTAATAAACAAGAGTTGAATTTAAATTCAAACAACACCTATCTAGCAGCTAAAAATGACTTTATTTCATTTTAAAATGGCTATTCCTCTATGTTAAGAGCAAAAAATTACTTCTTTCTCATTGAATTGTGCTCTAAGAACAGAGATAGATGTTCTTGCAGGGAGTTACCATTAAGAAGCATTTCTTCAAGGGGCTGTTTTTATAATATATTGTATCCCTTAAGGATGTAACATGATCTATATATGATTGTGATCTAGATAGTACATGTAATAGGCATTTAATAAATACTCATTTGTTGAGTGGGTTCTTAGGGTACCCAATCTTGTGGAGACTAACTTTAGTGGCTTTGCAAAACTGCAATGGCATTCTGGGGGGAGAAGGGAAAGGAACAATCATTTATTAAGCACCTACTATGTGCTAGGCACTTTACAAATATTATCTCATTTGATAATATTCACTTATCTTAGGGACTAATCTAGTAGAAGTTGAGGAGAAACTTGAAGGGGTTTCAACACTAGTCTGGGCTGAAGTCACTGAACTGGAAAGCTCTATAGGACCCCAGGAAGCTTCAACACTATCACAAATAGATGTGGAGAAATGCTGAGTTTTCCCCCTCTTTTAATGTTCCAAAGGGAAGGGAAACAAAACAATAATTACAATGATAAATTAGTGAAAAACAGAAGAAACTGTACCTAAGCATTTATTTCTTTAAAAGTTTTTTTTCCGTATGATCACATTTTTTTAATTTGATGTTCAGTTCTGTTCTTTTAATAGTTATATTTTGTGCCTAAAAATAAAAATGCAAATCTACATACAAGCAGCTGGTGGTGCTAGTGAGCAAGGCAGGCTGTCAATATACCGAAAAGAGAAACTCTCTCTCTTCCCCTTTAATTTAAAAAAAAAAAAAAGGCTTTCTCTCAGCTCATTCCTCCAGGAGTAGAACTCCCTTTAAAACCCCACTGATGTGCCAAAAATGATGACCTGGCAGCAGTTTAAAAGTAAAGTATTTTGTCCATTTGCTGTTGGAAATTCTTACGGGCTTGTATCTCAGGAGGATTCTGACCCCAAATATCACTCCTTCTCCTTCTAATTCTCCCTCTAATTCTCTATACTCTTAATTAAATATACAGCTAAAACCTCTGCCAGTATACACTAACAAAATCCAAATTGAGGTTATGAAAAATACACAGTACTTTAACTGTGCATCCTTTCCAGGCATCTTTCCTCCATTCCCACTCTCACTGCAAGCATTTAAGTAAGCAGAATGGGCACTGATTCAAATAGCCATCCAGATTCTAATACACAATTACACATATACTTAGAAAACACTTTAAACAGTACAATTTACAAAGACAGCAATTTTAAAAGAGGCAACCACAGTATGCAGCTGCCAGAGCAGGGAGATAAAGAAGGTCACTGGTTGATTTCTCTAGACTGGATTATAATATCAGTGTAGAGTTCACTCCCTCCGGATATGGTTTGTATTTGTATTTCCTCAACGCTGTGCCTTAGGACTCCCCATAGTTGTTTCTGATCTCTCATCTACTTGCCATGGTGTCTACTTCCTCTTTTTCTTGCTTGTTTCACTTGGCTTCTGCATCCCAAGGGAATGCCTGTCAGTGAAAGTCAGAAATCCCTTCTGAACTTAGAAAATGCTGGAAAGCAACAGGGTGCCCAATAACACAGAGCACTATTTCCCTCTTCCTTTGCTTTGTATCCAAGCCTTTTGGCAAAGACCCAAAATGTGGATTGCATTCCTCCCCAGTGCTAGAATATTTTAGAGTCCCTTGACAAATCAGTCACAAGCACTGACAAGTGCCAATACACAGAAGTAACAAAGCAAACAACAACACTTAAGAAAACAATGATTTGTCCAAGTGTTCCAGATAATCATCTCAGGGTATCACACAGCAAATAACTTAACAGGCTGTTTCATTGATTAATTGTCTAAATTACAGATTGTTGTTCTTGTCTAAATTATAGATAGGACATGTTACATCATGCATATCCATAGAATATAATCAAATAAGCATAATAACAAAACAATGCAAACTAGCAATACAACAGCAATAGATCCAGAACATAATAAAACATGCTTAAGCATATATATACATATATACATATATTCATATATATATATATATACACGTATGTATATATATGCCAAAATTTTTTTTAAAAAGCAATTTGGATGGATAATTAACAGACACATATAGCTACAAAAGTTGTACAGCATTGGTATATTTTCAAATGAACATAAATAGCAAAATAATGCTATTAGCATAATGAGGCATACAATAATTCCTCTGCGATGTGCATCAATAAACACATACAATCACATGCAAGACACACTTTACAAGGGTAAGCATTAGAATGGTTGTCATTTGACTATTTGTGTAACCACTTCTCTTGTTTTACCTACCACACCATAGGTTAATCTAGAAACAGGTTGGCTAGGTATACACTCTCTTGTAACCCACTGATGTATCTGCTACTAACCTGAACTAGCTGTCGATATGGGCTCATTCATCATAGTCATCATCATAACTATAGTACTTTATTTATTCCTCCACTTAAGGAGAGAGCTCAACTCAGACACCTCATTTCTCACTTGGCTATACTACTTGGGGACTTCTCTGATTTATTTCACCATGCCCCTGAGTCCAGCACTTCCTTCCCCTTCCAGGCCCTCACCTCCCACTTTGTACCTTCCTTTTTTTTGGTGTTGTCTCTCCCCCACCCCCCACCCCCACCAGATTGCAAGCTCCTTGCTGGTAGAGACTGTCTTCCTTTTTTCATATTTGTATCTCTAGCACTTAGCATAGTGCCCGGCATATAATAGGCTTAAGTTCTGGGCTTAGTTCACTCCTTTTTTCACAACTGGGTCATGGCAAGACTACTGGGTTATAATATACAGTGTCTTCTTTACTGGAAATATTACTTTCGAGGTCAGTGTTTGACTCAGATGGTCTTTGTGCAACTGGTGGGCCACCTCTTTTATTTAGAATCTGTTGTAGTAAATGTACATCACTTGTCTCTATCTGCTCATCAAGGAGTTCAACTAACTCTTCTATGGCTGTAGTGAATTGCCTTGGTAGGACTCTATTAGTTTCTAAGGTTGGACTTTAAACAGACTGTGCCCAGTCATTATGAAGAGGTCTAGAGGTTTGGGGGTGCTCAAAAGGACCCCAAGATTGCGGCGCTGAGCCCTGCCTGAAAGAATTCAACTCAAATCTTCTTCCAGCCAGAGAAAAAGTTTATTAGAGATAAAACATACAGGCCAGTCCCTTAAGGAACCTGAACATTAGTAGCCCCCATAGGGACAAGAAGGAATGAAAAAATCTCAGCATTTTAATGGGGGCCAGGGTGGATCTTTTATACACTAAAGTAACTTTGGGTGGCCAGAGGAGGGGGCTGGTAAAAGGGTCTAGGTGAGAATTCCGAAGGTCTGAGAGATTGAACAGACAATGGGAATAGATAATGAAGGGCACTGGAAGAGGGGGAAGTTTGAAAGGCATCTGAAGGTGGGGCTAGGGCTTTCAAAGAGAGATAAGGTGAGTAGATAAGGAACGTAAAATTTGAAGGGTCTTCTGGGGTCTGTAAACAAATGGGAGCCAAATTCCTTTTGGCAAAAAGGGGCAAAGGTCTTGGCTTCTGAAACTGAATGATGGTTGCATACCCCATCAATTCCACAACTAGGTATGGAGTAGTTATGTATTTGAATAACTTGTGGTTCCCTGAATACCTAGGTTTCTCAGTAGAACTTGTCTCCTTGTGGACAATGTGGGCAATGACCTCGGGTAGCCTACTGTAATTTGTTTCATGCCAGAGTTCTTCTGAACTAGATGATAGAGGGAAGGGCAAATTGGGGGAGGGGGTAATCAGAAGCAAACACTTCTAAGGAGGGACAGGGTCAAAAGAGAGAACAGAATAGGGCGGGATAGGATTAAGGGAAATATACTTAGTTTTTCACAACATGACTACTATGGAAGTATTTTGCATGACTACACATGTATAACTTGTATCCAGTTGCTTGCCTTCTCAATGAGGGTGGGTGGGGAGAAAATTTGGAACCCAAAGTTTTAAAAACAAATGTTAAGAAAAAAATGTTTTCACATGCAACTGGGAAATAAGATATACAGGCAATGGGGTATAGAAATCCATCCGGCCCTACAGGAAAATTGAAGGGGAAGGGGATGAGAGAAGGGGGGGGAGAGATAGAAGGGAGGGCAGATTAGGGGAAGGGGTATTCAGAATGCACGCCATCTTGGGGTGGGGGGAGGGGCCAGATGGGGAGAAAATTTGGAACTCAAAACCTTGTGGAAGTGAATGGTGAAAACTAAAAATAAATAAGTTGAAAACAAAAAAAAACAAAAAAAAGAGATCTTCTGAACTAAGGATGTGTTTAGTCAATATGGATATTTCAGCCAATTGATTGGATTTCCTCTCCTTCATTGCCTGAGGCTCCAAAACATGAGTCAATGGTTAAACATAGCTTTAGGCCAGAAATCAGTTAAGTATGTGTTATCATTCCTGCTAAAGCTCACACAAGATTTTTGTTCTGGGCTCAGTGTTCCTAGGATGTTCCATATGTGTCTCCTTTGGGATCGTAAGGTATAGTTCTAGACTTCTTAATGGCTGACAAGACTCACATTTCTTTAAATGGCATGTTCTCAAAGCCTCTACCTTATAATGAATGCTGGTAAGGAATCCATATACTTGGAAATACTTCTCTCATGACAACTAGGGATTCTTCCTGGTTCTTGGTAGGGCACACTTGTGCATACTTGATGAAATAATCAAGTCACTACTAAAATGTGACTTAGAGCCTTCCAGGGATAAAAAGTTAATGCTTGTCTCCCCCTGCTAAATAAACTACAGTGGCTCCCTATTATCTACAGGATCAAATATAAAATCCTCTGTTTAGCTTTTAAAGCCTTTCACAAACTAGCTCCTTTCTACTTTTCCAGTCGTCTTACATTTTATTACTCTCTGTGTACTCTGGGATCCAGGGTAATTGGTTTTCTTGCTGTTCTCATTTGACATTTATCTCTTGACTGTGACTTTTCATCAACTGTTCCCTGTCCCTGGAATGCTGTCCCTCCTCCTATTCCACTTTTTGGCTTCCCTGAAGACTCAGCTGACGTTCTGCTTTGTGGAAGAGGTTCCAAAGGTTTTCTAGTGCTTATATTCTTCAAATGTATAGTGTGAATTAGTAGTGCCTTTTCTCTGAAAACAAGCACACATTTCACATTTCTTAGTGACACATGCTGCTATCTTATGCTAATAAAATTGGTTTCTGACTAGCTCCCAACTTCATTCTTGACTTCTGTGTCCAAAGTTATTAAGGAGTTTTTTCATGGCCACACAGCAATTTGTACTGGGCAGTATCATTTGCTTCCTGGCATTATCTGGGATTAGCCTCAGTCTGGGATAATGTTAGTTTGCATCGTTTAAACTCCAACTTTTGTCATTGTGTGTGGATGTGTGGGCACATGCGCTAATGGTACTCAGGCTGTTTAAAACCATTGCCTTCCTTCTTGTCTTATAATTCTTACAGCATTTCATCAGTTATCTGTTCTCACTACAAGTCATTCACAAACAATCGAGGCAGAGAAGATGGCTTTAATGAAACAAAGTTTATATATGTTGTGTAGTGGAAGACCCACGCTTTCAGTTACATTTTCACTTAATCATAGCCCAGTTCCCTGAATGTCACGTATAACTTTTGCCTTTTCCTTATGTATCACCATTCATTCAGTGTTATATGGCCTTTGGGACAAGATTTGTGTCCACATAAGTTTTCTCTGGTTCAAAGTAAACGACCAATTCATAATTGGCTAGCTCTGTTATCCATCTCCGGCAAGTAGTACCTAAATTGGCACTGGCAGAGACGTATGTCAGTGAATTACTGTCAGTCCGTATTTGCAACCTAGCTTCACACGCACAGTCTTTTTCAGTAAAAGCCCACCTCAACATCAAAAACTCCACCTTACCAATGAGAGGGTGAGTCTTGATCTCACTAAGTGCTGTTTTGGCAAATGCAACTGGTTTCTGGTGACTATAATTCTCTTGGTACAAGGTTACTCTTAAGCCCTACAGACTGGCATTTGTGTAAAGATGAAAGGCTTGTTCCTATCTATAAAGGCCAATCCCAGTGAACTCATGAGGTGGTTGACTAGATTTTTAAAAGATTATTCACATTCGCCAGTCCATCAATTTTCAAATGGCTCGGAATGAAGCTTAAGACAATTTGGCCTTTTCTGTCCTTCTGGTTCTCTTCTGTTATGTAAATGCAGGTGAAATCATTCAGTGGCCTAATAACAGAAGCATAGTTCTAAACAGATTTGCAATAATAATGGCCAGATCTTAGAAAAATTTTTAGATCTATAAGGTTCTTTGTATGTGGCCAATTCAGGAACACTTCTGTCTTTTCTGGGTGAGCTCCCATGCCTTGCTGTGACAGTATGTGACACATATGCCTTTCAGAGAGTGTATACAACTACTACTTGTCAATTGAAAGCTTAATGCCTCTTCTGGAAGTTTATTCAATCTATATTGATGACCCAATCAGGAGTCTTGTGACTGTTGTATACCAACTTCCAGGACACTCCCCCACCCTTCCTCAATAGGTTAAGTGCTTGGCTCACAGTTTTCCTTTCCTCCCTGACTCCTGCTCTCATACTAGAATTCAATACATAATGATACTCCCTCAAACATCCTAACCTCCCAATTTCTCGAAGTATTCATTTCCCATGACTTAATTCTCCATTGAATCACAGCTACACACAGAGATGGTCATACCCTGGATCTTGCCATCACTCATTAGAGTTCCACATCCATGTTCATGAACTCTGAAGTCCTTTTATCTAATCATTATCTGTTGTCATTCCACCTATCCCTCTGCCTGACAAGTCCAAACTCTGTCCTTTGCTCTCATTGTAACCTTCAATCTGTTCTCTAGTCAGTTTCTAACCCCCTATCCCCACTCCAGGATCACCTCTGCACCGGCTACACACTCTTTCCTCCCCTATCTTGACACCTCATGAACCAGTTGGATTCAATACTGTAATTTCCCAAATGACCATTTATTCTATCAAAGATCTTGTCCTGCCAAACTTCAGCCTTGGATTGCTCCCACCATCAACTGTTTTCACTCCTACTCACGTGCTGCTGAACAAAAAGTACTAATGATCTTTGATTGCAAAATCTAATTTTCTTTTCTCAATTTTCGTCCTTTTTGACCTTTGATACTGACAGTAATCCTCTTCTACATGCTTTCTTGTCTGTATTTTCATGACACTACTGATTCCTAGTTCTTCTACCGACCTGCCTGCTTCTTTCCAGTTTCTTTTGCTGGACCTTTTGCAAGGTCATGCTCATCAACTGTGGGTAGCCCACAGGGCTCTCTCCCGGGTCTTCTCTTCTCCCTCTATACTAACTGATTTGGTGATCTACCATCTTGTCTATGCAGATGATTCTCAGAACCATTTGTCTGGCCCTAACCTCTCTGCTGACCTCTAGTCTAGCATCTCTAACAGCCTACGAGACATTTCAAACTAGATGACCAACAGACATTTTAAAGTTGTATCAAAACTGAACTCATCTTCCTCTCCTACTCCAAACCCTTCCCTCTTCCAAACTTCATTATTTAATATCCTCAACTCCTCACTCTCTTTTATCCCTGGCGTCCTTTATCTAATTAGCTGTCATCACTCCCTGTTCTCTGACATTGCCGGCAACATGGCGCAGGGACTCCCCGTTACCACATGCTTAGAGTACTGCAACATCCTGCTGCTTGGCCTTACTTCCTCTCTTCATTCTGCTCTGTCCTCCAGTCAGCCATCAAATTGACCATCCTAAAGTAGATGCAGGTCTGACCAAGTCATCTCCTTCTCCCATTCCCTTTCCATAAATTTCAGTGGCTCCCTATTACCTTCCAGGATCAACTGTAAAAACTTCTCTTCGGCTTTTACAGACCTTCATAACCTGGATTCCCTTATGTAAGCTGTTTTCTACCTTACCCTACACCACATATTCTGAGATTTAGAAACAATGGTTACCCTTGGTTGCTTCATCATCAGACTCTATGAATTTTCCCTGGCTGTCTCCCCTGGAACTTTGTCTTTACCTCTTGGTTTCCCCGGCTTCCTTCAAATCTCAGCTAACTTCCTTCCTCTGCCTGTTCTGAAATCTGGGAAAATCTCAACTGAATAGTCTAGTACACTGTCATCAATTCTGTACTTAAAACCCTAATCACAGTATATCAAAAGCAAGCTTTATTTGCTGTAGTTGACAGGGTCGTTATTTTGGAATGACCTGGATTTGAATCCTGGATCTAGTGCTTACTGCCTATGTAAACTTGGGGGGAAAAATCACTTAATTTATCTGGGCTTTTTCTTTCTCATCTGTAAAATAAGGGTATCAAAGACAGAGAGCTAGAAAGGATTTAGAGCTCATCTAGTAGAACCTCATTTTATGCAAGGAAACTAAAACCAAGAGAGGATAAATGATTTACCAAGGCTACTTTCTTTGTTATCTTTGCTTAGGACAGTGTCAGGCACAAAGTAGGTGCTTAATAAACATTTGTTGGCTTGCTAATACCATTTTCCTGTCATAAGTCTCTCCTAATGTTTTCCCAAAGTTTTCCCAAAGACGACAATGTCAGCAAGGTATACCAACACTTCCAGGTATTTCAAGTCTCCAACTATTTTATCATTTGTTGGATGCAAACTTTGAGTTAAAAGGAAAGAAAGTATCACCTCCCACCCCCCAAATAAAACTGTTTACCAAAATTATTTTTTTTAAAACCTCCAAAAACAATAAAAGCTGAGCTCGAAGAACAAAAGTACCCAGAGGAAAACGTAAAATTTTGTTAAAGTCTGAAATCCTCTTAAGAGCCTTGTTCTATTTCCCAGCTTTTGGATGGAGCTTCCAAAAGGGGATTATATACACAGTATTTGTGATATGACTGTCAAAGAAAACAGGTACCTTAGAATTCAGATTGCAAAAATGAAATTAAGACATATACCTCACACAACACTGTTTTAGACTCTAATGTAATTTAAAAAAATAGAGTATTACGTCTGTGTTGGATCTTAACACATTAGCATACAATAAGTTTCTCGAAGGCAAGGATCTCCCCTCTCTCCATCAGTGCCTATCAGTGCTCCCCATACAAGTCGTTGTTGTTGTCCAGTAGTTTCAGTCATGTCTGATTCTTCATGACTCCATTTGGGGTTTTCTTGGCAAAAGTATTAGAATGGTTTGTCACTTCCTTCACCGGCTCATTTTCCAGAAGAGGAAACGGAGGCAAACGGGGTTAAATGATTTCCCCAGGGTCACAGTGTTAGTGTCTGAGGTTGAATCTGAACTTGGGTCTTCCTGACTTTAGGCCTGACACACTATTCACGGTATCACCTAATTGCTCCATAAAAGTAAGCACTTAATAAATGTTTATTTTATTGGAAAAAGTATAAAGTTCAATTCTTTTGAGTGATAAATTTAAAAGGCTGGATCTGAAAAATATAAAAAAACAAAAATGGCATATTTTGCCCATATAATTAAAACCTACTACCAAGTAGGCTCTCTTTAGTTCATGGAACCTAAAACTTACTTTTTCTCATAGTTATAGGTTTTGAGGGGCTACTCCTCTTCTCGCCCTCTCCAATACATACCTGACTTCCATCATTTTCCACACTTTATTTTTTTTTGCACTATTTTGAGGCATACATAGCACTAACAGTGGGTGATATACTTTATAAAAATACAGTCTTATTGACCTATTGTTTTTTGCCTCCTCTTCATTTCTAATTATGTTCTTTTCATTTCTTCTCTCTTGTCCCTAGAGAGTCATCCCTTGTAACAAAGGATAGGAGGGGAAAAAAAGCACATCAACACAAATAACATTTCAGTACAGACAGTATGTGCAATGTTTTACACCCACAGTTCAATACCTCTGAAAAAGAGGGATACTAAGGGATATCCCTCTCTTCTTTGGGGCCAAACTGAACCTGAATTATAACAACAAAGCATTCAATTTGGGGTTTCTTTAATGAGTTTGTTTATTGTTCTATTTACATTGTTATAGTCTATATATGTAGATCAAGAAAAATTATAAATGTGTATTTGTTTTAAATTTCATGGATTCAAAACCATACATTTCATCTTTTATACTTTCTTCTTTCATTTGGTTAAGGATATATCTATAGATATTCTTATATATATATATGTAGACTATATATTATATCCATATTTTTTTTCTTGAGCTACATAATTCACTTTACATCAGTTCATAGGTTTCCTATGTTACTCTGTATTCGGTAGTCATTATTTCTTACAGGACAGTGATATCCATTCATGTATTCAGTATCATAATTTATTTGGCCTTCTTCACTCAGGAAGATTGTTTCCTATTCTTTGCTATTAAGTGTTTTGACAAATCTTCCTTTTGTTATTGACATCTTTGGGGTATTATCCCATCAGCAGGATCTCTGGGGCAAAGTGAATGGACATTTTAGTCCCTTTAAAAAAAATGTCTAATTCCAAGTTGCTTTCCAGAATAGATGGATGAATTCACTGCTCTATTGTGTCTGATTTTCCCAAACCCCTCCAACATTAGCAGATGATTGAAATGTCCGGAATAAGGTGAAACCTAAGACTTGTTTTGATTTGCATTTCTCTTGTGATTTGAATCAACTTTTCATATCTTTGTTCTTGGTTGATAAATCTTGTTTCAAGATGGTCATATCCACTGATCAATTTATTGGAAAATGGCTCTTGTTCTTGTATGTTTGTTAGTTCCTGATATATCTTGGATAGGCTCTTGCTAGACATATCTGATGCAAAGTTTTCCCCCAATCAACACATCTCTTCTTATTCTAGATAAACTCGTTCTGTTCATGAAGTTTTTCAATTTCTCGGGATCAAAATCATGTATTTTGTCCTATATGCTTTCTTTTGTCCTTTGGTTAAGAACTCTCCTACTGGTCATAGCTATAAGTGATGTGTTTTGATTCCGTTTTTTAAAAACGATGTGTTAATCTTTAAGTCTTGTATTCATTCTGAGCCTATCGTGGGATAAGGTGTTCAATTACATTTTTGCCAAACTGTCCTCTAGTTTTACCACATATTCTTATCAAATAAGGAATTCTTCACCCAGTAATTTATATTCTCAGATTTACAAAAACCTGGATTATTGAATTCAACTCTTTCTGGTTGTTCTACTGACCTGCCTTCCTATTTTTTTTAAACAAGTTCTAAACAGTTTTGATGATTATTGTTTTATAGTATAATTAGAGAGGTGGAAGTGCTTCATTTCTCCTTATTTTCTTTACTTTCCTTGAGATTCTAGACCTTGGTTCCTCCAAATGAATTGTTATTATATTGTCTAGATCTATAAAGGACCTCCTTCGTAGTATGGTACTGCAACAAATCTAGATATTTCTCTGCATGTTTCATACACAACATTTCTTACTGCACTATGACACTGATTGTATGCATAGACCAGTTTTCTAGGCTTTTGGCTATCAATGAGCATCCTGCCTACCCCAGTTTTTTTGGTACCATGAGTGCTATGAATATTTTAGTTACATATTAGGCCTTTATTTCTGATTTACTTCACTGAGGCATATGCCTAATAGGATTGCTGCATTAAAAAAAATGTATCATTTATTCTCTTCCTTGCATAACTTCAAAATGATGCCAGAATGGGTGGACAGAATAGACAACATATTAAGTGTAGCTGCCTTCTGACAGCCCCTTCTACACTATCACCATTGCCAAATTTGAGGTGTTCTTCTAATTTGCATTTCTCTTGGTAATTTGGAGCATGTTTCCATATGTTCTTTGGTAATTTGAATTAATTCATCATTTGAGAAAACTATCTTCATATCCTCTGACTACTTGAATCTACATGAGAATGGCTCCTAGTGCATCCTAGATCTTTTTCAATTTTCTATTTATCTTGAATATCAGATTTGCTGTATTTGATGGCAATGCCTTCCTTATTCTACAGTTTCTCTTCTTGTTCTATCTTTATTAATTTTATTCATTCAAAAGCTTTTTAATCTAATGGAGGACCTGAGAACTTCTACTTTTTCAATAAAGAAAAATTCAACTCTTACAACTTGTTCTTTCAGGAGTTTTGGGGAGAGGTTTTTCAGTAATATCAGGATGAAAACTGAAACACTGATAGGTGTTTTCTCTTCCAATCCAGGATGTTGGCTCCTTAAAAAGGCAGGGCAGTAACAGAGACTATTTATTTAGTTTGATTTGTAGTCTCTTCCCTTAAATGTGGCAACAACAGTGCTCTACACTTAACAGAAGATACTGACTATTTTTGTGGAGCAGTAGTGATTAGGGCTATACCGACTATGAGAGAGGTATACCATTCCAGGTTTTGAGGTAAAGAGAACATAGTCTTGGATTTAAGTGAGCTTAGGAATAAACAGAGGAAAGGGGATGTAGACAAGCATAATTCAAAGTAAGAAAGTGGCAGGATCAAAGATGAGATGCAAAATTCTTTAGGAAAATAATTAGGGAGAGATCATAGGCCACTTTCAACTGCAGCATAGAGGGGTGAAGGAAATCAAGAAGATTTAATGAAGGAAGTAGTACCAAAATGGGTCCCAATAAGAAAAGGATTTCAACTGGCAGAGATAACAGGCCAAAATCAAGGAAAAGCACAGTCTGAGTGGAATAGAATATATGGCTTAAAGGGGTTTTAATTTCTTCCTCCTAGCAACAAGAAGCCACCTAACCTCTTGTGTTTCATGGATACCCTCTGGCACTCTGGCAAAACCCATGGACCCCTTCTCAGAGGTTTCTGAATGCATAAAATGTGAAGGATTACAAAGGAAACTAATTATATTGAAAAAGAATTATCAAAATTATTTTTTAAAAAAAGTTTCCAGACATCAGATTACCTTACACTAAAAAGTTTTGAAGAGTTAAGTGACATGGCCATATTTGTGAATTAGATTATTTTGACTTGAAGAAAGAATTAGGAGGGCATGCATTACAAAAGTCCAGGTGAGAGATGATAGTACTTGAATTAAAGTGGTGACAAATGAAGATGAGAACATGCCAAAAAGACTAGAGAGGTGGAATCAACAATTCAATAATACTTCATTAAATGTTTTCTTTAGATTTTAAAGATGTTTTCCTCATTTACACTCTAATACTGAACTGTACCCTTTAGAAATCTGTTCTTTCCTTCCTTTCACATGGTGAAAAACAGATGCAGATGAAATACAGAACTTTTAAAAGTCAGAGTACTTAAGAGTTTAATCATTCAACTTTTCAAAAATATCTTTTGACAGTAAAAACCATAAGTTTTCTTAATGATATTTATTTCATAAATGTAGTTATTCCTCTAAAACATATTAAAATAGAAAACATGTTCTTCTGATCAATTATACAAAGAAAATACCAATATAGTAATAAAAATACTGAAAATATATGAAAGCACCAGAACATTAGAATAATTACACTGGCAACAATTCTAAGAATATATTTCTTGCAATTGTACAATAAAGTGCTATTAAATTCAGTCAAAATTAGTGGCAAAACTTTGAAAAGTTATTGTATTATGAAATTGAGGCTAGATTCATCAGTTACCACAATTCTAGGCTACTTGCTAATCAATTCCATGATAAATATTTTTTTTTTTTTAGCTTCCAAAATGAAAACTGGTTTAAAAAATTTAAATGCTGGACCTCAATAATCTGTTCATGAACAATTAATGACAATTTTGAATATAAAAGCACTCAGAAGACAAATTGTATAGAACCAAAAAACGACAGTACATACAAGACACTTGAGATCAGATGAAATCAAACACATAATAGATACAAGATTAAGCATGAAAGGTAAGTGTATTGAAGCTTTTGATTTTTATAGTATATTTTAGTAATTCTGCTTACTTACAATTAATCACCACATCAACATTAACACCTTTATACCAGTGACTCCAATAATGAGAGATTGATCAAACTTCAAGCAAGAACAGTCAACATTACTGCAACTTGAAACATTAAAGGGACACTGTTAGGACAAATAACTTTCAAATATGAGCTGACGATTTCTTTAGTTGGCAGGAACAAAAATATACATATTTGGAACTTGATTATTTAAAACCAATAATGCAGCATACATAAAAAACCCACTGTGCACATACACTGACAGAAAATCAAAAGTACTTAGTAGGGTGGAGAGCAGTCATTTTCACATCTGGAGTTCATAAACTGAAATAGAAAAACTAAATTAAGGAAAAAATATCACACCAGTGTCCTTTTAATGTTTTAATGCCTAGACACCAATCTGAGGAATCTCTAGTTTACTAATATTCATAAATCAATTTCTATACAGCCAATCCCTGAAGATAGATGGTCACACCTATAGCAGAACAACCAACCAACCAATCAACCAACCAAACAAACAAAAAAAAAACCCTTGATCAAATCTCAAGATTTATGTTACAAGTATATTTGTTCTTTCATATATAGTTGGGATTATAAGCTGAAACTCTTCCCATTGAAATGAACTTTAAATCAAACCTCTGATCTTAATTATTCAATAATTCAAGTACCAGGGCAGAACACCAAACAAGTCAAATAAATATGCATTAAAAATCTCATGGTCTTATCCAGGCTCTCCCTCCTCTTCTAAACAGAGTTGACAATCTCATATCACAGTACCCTTAGAGATACCCATATTTCCTAACTTCTCTTTAATGCAAACTTTCTTCAGTCAGGAATGTATATGAATTAATGATATCATTAAATTTCTCAAACATTAAAGCTTTCAAAAAAACCTTTCTGAATGAATGACTTCCACAGGAAATCAAGTACCTCCTCTATTTGGGGGAAATGGGGAGTTTTGATGGTAGTGTAACTTCAGGATTACAAATGGCTAGTCAGGCCTTTGTAAGAGACAAAAAAAAAAATAGCTGAGTATGGGTACAATAGATTTTCCCCCATAAACAAGTTTTGTCTACATGTGTCATAATAATTCCTTTTAAAAAAGTGAACTAAGTTGCTTCAAAAAATATTTTCTGGGAAAATATGATATTATGAAAAATTTTAAAGTAAAAGCCACAAAAGCAAAGTTGTTAGTTTTAAACTGATTATATCTAAATCAGAGTATTAGTCATAAAGCCCTAAACTCATAGAAGGCAGGTTGTCAAGGAATACTGATAGGAAACAAAGGCTGAATGCGGTTTGGCATAAATAGTTTTACATTCCGAAAGAACATCGACGATAATTGGCTAGCAGTTCTCAAAATTACAAAATCATGATTACATAAATTACTCTGTATAAGTATGTTTTCTTACTCAATATACACTACCTTTATATACATAGTATAGAAAAGCTAACGCGTTTGGCTCAACTACAGTAATTCAGTTCCATAAAAAAGGCAGATTATATCTTTTGGCTGCAACAAAGCATCTGCTTGCATTTTCAGTTCAGCTTATAAGAACAAGATAAAACTGAAACAAGTCATATTTTAAAATACAACCAAAAGGAAAAAAATAATTTATATTCAGAATAATAACATCCCATGGTTTTATTTTCACTTATAACTAGTCAACTTCTTCTGTGTTCTTAATGTAGATCCTCATTCTAATATTCTTCTCTTTTCATGACAGACTGGTTCCTCTTTGTCACTCACTTCTTAAATGGCAAAGAATATCAGAGAGCTGTACTTTGGTCTCCAGGGAGCATATGTATACATGACTTTTTTTTCTAATTGGATAAATTTTAGGTCTGATTCCTCTTCACACTAATTAGGAGAGCCAGCTATGTCTCTTACAGAGTATTACTCCCTTGACTATACAGCAGATAGAAGCAAGAAGTGGCAAAAGCAAGTAAGAGCAGAGTTAAATAAAACAGCAGCTGCTGAAACCAGAGACAACGATCAATTTCATCTTGAAGTTTCCTATTGATGTCTAGTAAACGGGTGAGCTGAGAAAAAAAAGAGATGAAAAGACTGCATCCATAAAATATTATATTTATC
>NW_020952093.1:0-1829 GCF_900497805.2 Vombatus ursinus
CAGAGGAGAAGCAATTGTTTCTTCCCATCACACACCACAGGAAAGGTAATTTGTTAATGTGAAGGAACATTTATATAACCTAGAGAGGTTCCATATTATAACATATAATATATTGTATTTTGGCCAGTGTGTGAATCTTGCAATGGTTGTACCTCTAAAACATCCATATATCATACACATATATGAATGTATAAATGTCCATGTGTGCATTTCTATGTATGTGTGTATCAATGGGTGTGTGGGAATGTGAGGTAGAAGAAAAAATATAGCAATACAAATAAAAAACCCAAGAGATTATGCCAGACTAACCATATTTCCTTGAATCACTAGTCTGGAAAATCAGGTTAACTATGTAGAGAGAGTTTACCTAGAATTTAGCACTGCCTTGAAGAAGTCTCTAGAGGAATTTAGAATGTGTATGATGGATGAAGGATCCAATAATGGTTTTTCTTCCTTCTCTGCATCTTCCAGCAAGCTGTGCCACTGCAGTGGAAGTCCCATGAATGTATGTTTTTCATGATCATACTCAGTGTGTATTCTGTGCTAAAAATTTGATGGGGCATAGATTTCATGCCTTGTCTTTCTCTGGCCATACAGGATGCAACATCCTAGAGAACTGAGCAGAAAAGAAGCCATTATTTCTCACCATTACACTCCACAGCAAAGGTCATTTATTAATGTGAAAGAACATTTATATGCCCTAGATAGGTTCTGTATTATAATATGTAACATATTCTATTTGACCAGTTTGTGAATCTTGCAATGGTTGTACCCATAAAGCACCCATGTATCATACATATACATGAATGTATATGTCTCTGTGTATGCATTTCTATGTATGTGTGTATAGATGTGTGTGTGTGTGAATGTGAGGTGAAAACTAAAAAGAAAAACAATAGCCGTACAAATTTAAAAAACCAACACATTATGCCAGACTAACCATATTTTCTTGAATCACTAGACTGGTAGATCAGGGTAATGACGTGGTGAGAGTTTACCTAGATGTTAACAGAGCATTGAAAAAGGCTTTAGTGCTATACCAGTGGAGAATGCTGAGAGATATAGACTATAGTATAATTAGAGGGATTCAGAATGGGTGTGATGGATGAAGGGTCCAATATTGGTTTTTCTTCCTTCGATGTACTTCCAGCAAACTGTCCCACTGCAGTTGGAGTCCCATGAATGTATATTCTTGATTATCAAACTCAGTAGGTATTCTGTGTTGAAAATTCCACAAGGCCTTGTCTTTCTTTGGCCAAACAGGATGCAACAACCTAGAAAAATTGAGCAGAGGAGAAGCCATTGTTTCTCACCATCACCTGCCACAGCAAAGGCCACTTGTTAATGTGAAAGAACATTTCTATACCCTAAACAGGGTATGTTTTATAACACATAATATATTGTATTTTGGCCAGTTTTTTAATCATTCAATGTTTGTATCCCAAAAGCATCCATATATCATACACATACATGAATGTAGATAGGTCTATGTATATACATTTGTATGTATATCCGTATAGATGTGTTTGTGTGAATGTGAGGTAATAGAAAAAATATAGCAATACAAATAAAAACATCCTAGAAATTATGCCAGACTAACCCTATTTCCCTGAATTACTAGACTTGTAGATCACAGTAATTATGTGGAGAAAGTTTACCTAGATTTTAGCAGAGACATGAAAAAGTCTCTAGTGTTATACCAGTGGAGAATATTGAGAGATATAGCCTACAGCATAGTATAATTATAGGGCGTCAGAATGGATGTGATTGTTGAATATCGGTTTTTCTTCTTTCACTGTGTCTTCCAGCAAACTCTGCCACTGCAGTGG
>NW_020952094.1:0-8944 GCF_900497805.2 Vombatus ursinus
TATTGGAAACGATATAAATGTACACACACATGCATATATATATATATATGTACATACATAAAGGATACATACACATACATATACACACATATATACATAGACACATGTATATATACAGAAACCTATCTATGTACATATATGTGGACACACAATAGATAGATGCACATGTGTATAGCTGCATATATGCATACATATATCTGTACATTATATATTCACAAAAGTGTGTGTGTGTATAGTAAATTTTTGGAGGAAGGGATCATCAGTAGCTGAAGGGATCAGCAAACAATTTATGTAGGAAAATGGTCCTTGAGTAGAGTTTTGAAGGAAATAAGGGATTCCAAGAGTAAGAAGTGAGATGGGAGTACATAGAGATGGGAGATAGAATGTTGAGTAAGAGAAACAGTAAGAAGGCTAGTTTTCCTAGGCATGAAAGGGTGAAATGCATGATAAGACTAGAATGGTGAATTGGAATCAAGTCAAGTCAAATTCAGTTATTAAGTTCTTACTATGTATCAGATGCTGTGATAAGTGCTAGGAATACATATACAAGCAGACAGCCCCTCAAGGAGTTTACATTCTAATGGGGGAAGAGAACATATAAAAGGGAACTGAAAACCCGGTCAGGGGCATGGTAGAGAAAGTCTAGAGAATCAGAAGTGGAACCCAGAAACAATGAAGATGTGGCTGGCCTGAGCATTTTCCTCAAAATGTTGGTTCTAGGGGGAACCAACCAGTCAGAGGAAGGAGTCCCAGGAGCAGAGAGTACTTCTAGGGTGAGAAGTCCAGTGATAGAGTGAACTTGCAGAGTGAGTAAGGGGGAATGATCCAGAAAATGGAGCCTAGAGGGGATGAAGATATGGCTTGCCAGGGCATTTTTCTTAAAATGAAGATTCTGGGAGGAACAACCAATCGGAGGAAGGGACACCAGGGTAGGCAGAGGAGAGTGCATTTGATCCTACAAAAACAAAGAATAACTGGAGTTTAAATATTTATAGGAACTATTCCTGAAAGGTATTTTTAAACCAATGTCCATTGGTAACTCATTGGTAGCTTTTTGTTAGGGACAGCTTGAATAGAGTTGGAAGAATCTAGGTTGAAATCCTGGCTCTGATACATAATAGTCATGTGATAATTTACTCGATATGTCCAAAACTGAACTCGTTATCTCTCCTCTAAATCTTTTTCTCTTTTGAACTTCCCTATTATTATCAGGAGCATTTCATCTTCCCCCTTGCAATAAATAAATATTTATTAAATGCTTTTTGTATGCCAGGCAGTGTACTAGGTGATGGGATACAAACAGAAAGAATGAAACAATCCCTACTCACTAGAATTGTGAGTACTCACAAGGATCATACATTCTAGCAAGAGAGATGACATATAAGTTGAATAAATATTAAGAGAATAATAATAATAATAGTAATAATATCAGGTGGTATTTATACAGCACTTTAAGCTTTGAAAAGCACTTTACATATGTAATCTCACTGAATCTTTACAACAACCCTATGAGGAAAGTGATTTAAACATTATCCTCATTTTACAGTTAAGGAAACCGAGGGTGAGAAACATCAAATGACTTGCTGAGTGTCACGCAGCTAGTGATCTAGCATTTGAGCTTTGGTCTTCCTCATCTGAAGTCTAGCACAACAAATAGAAATTTGGGAGGGAGGGCATTAGATAGAGATGCCCAAGAGACAAATTCAAGAGAAGAGAATAATTTCAAAACACCTACAAGCATAGCCTCAAAATAACATACAGCTTATCTGCAAGATCCATTACAGTTTCAAGTAGAAATGATGTTAATGTTTAAAAAATGAATTAAAATGGTAATATAAATTAAATGGGAGTAAATAGAGGAAATTGAGGAAAGAATTGGAAAAAGAAGAGCTGTGGAGGAGAGATTTGGAAAGGGAATTAACAGCTTAGCACAAGAGGTACAAGACCAACTACCATCCACTCTGAAAATTAGAATAAACTAAGTAAAAGTTAATGACTCCATGAGATTACAAGAAATATTAAGACAAAAACAAAGCAACAGAGGAGAAGTAAGTTATCTCATATCAAAAACAACTGACCTTGGAAGAGAAATTTAAGAATTATTAGACTACCTGAAAGTCATGATTTAAAAAAGAAAATAGATATATTTCAAGAAAACATGTAAAAACCTGTCCATCAATAAACATTTATTAAGCTTCTACTATGTGCCAGGCACTGTGCTAAGTGCTTGGGATACAAATAAAGGCAAAAGAGAGTTCCTTTTCTCAAGATATTCACAATCTAATGGGAGAGAAACATGCAAAAACTATGTACAAATAAATTATATACAGGATAAATAAGAACTAATCAATAGAGGGAAGGCACTTAAATTAAGAAGGATTAAGAAAGGCTTCCTGTAGAAGATGGGATTTTAGCTAGGACAAGAAGGAAGACAAGGAAGGTAGGAAACGAAGGCATGGGGGACAGTCAGTGAAAATACTTGGAGTTTCTTGTATGAGGAACAATCAAGAAGGTCAGCATCCCTGGATCTAAGAATATATGGAAGGGATAAATGTAAGTTGTATAAGAAGATTGGAAAGGTGGGGAGGAAGGTTAGGTAATAAAGTTCTTTGGATACCATGCAGAGGTTTTATTGGTCTAGGAGGTGAGAGGAAGCAAATGAAATTTACTGAGTAAAGAGTTAACATGACCAGACCTGAATTTTAGGAAAATCATTGAAGGGAGCATAGAGTGGAGTGGGGAGAGTCATGCAGACCAATCAGCAGGCTATGACACAGTCCAAGCATGAGGAGATAAGGGTTAGAGGATAAAGTGGGTATAGAAAGACTCTACTGGTAACCTCCTGAAACTCCAAAATGAAAACTACTAGGAATTTCATAGCATAAAACCAGAACTTCCAGGTTAAAAAAATACTGGAAGCAGTCAGAAAAAAAGACCTTAAGTCCCAAGGAACCACAGTCAGGATCACACAAGATTTAACAGCTACTAATATGTAGGAGCAGAGAGCATAGAATACAACATTACCAAAGGCAAAAGATGAATTTTGCCTTTACATCTTACAAGCAAGAATAATTTACCCAGAAAAACAATATAATTATAGGGGGGATAGAGTTTAATGAAATAAAACTTTCAAATACTCTTATTAAAAGACGAAAGCTAAGTAGAAATTTGAATGACATATATGGGAGTAAAGAGAAAGATAAAAAGGTAAATACAGCAAGCAAACAGAAAAGGTTTTATAAGGATGAAGTTTTTTCATTCTAATGAGATGATAAAAGCATTTATTAGGAATTAAAATGTCAACAAGAGTCATAGAGGAAATCAAATAAGATGGAGAGCCTGAGATTTTTGGATATTTTTTATGATCTTAAAAGGGGAAAGGAAAGGGAAGGGGGAAAGGAAAGGATACAACAGAAAAGTAAAGCATTGGAATGGTGGGGGGTAAACTTATCTCACATAATCTGGAGAGCAAGTAGAAATCTATAAAATGAGGAAGGGATGGAAGGAGTGGGCATCCTTGAACATCACTTTGAACTAATGCAGAAAGAAGTGAGCAGAACCAGGAGAATAATTTATATTATAACAAAACTGTAAAGACAATAATTTTGAAAGACTTAAGAACTCTGATCAACACAGTGCTCAACCATGATTCCAGAACACTGATGGACTGCCCATCTCCTAACAGAGAGGTGTTGAACTAGATATGTAGAGTGGGACATAATTTTTAGGCATGGTCAATGTGGGAATGTATTTTGTTTGACTGTGAATTTATTGCATGAATTTTGCTTTTCTTTTTTTTCTGGGTGGATGGAGGAGGAAAAGGAAAGGGAGAAAGGACTGATATTTCATCAAAATTAGTTGATAGATTCAATAATTCTAAGATAATTTATCAGAAAAAGACACAGATATATTTTTAAAATACTTTTCAACTTTTTCTTTTTTGACACATTAGCTATCAACTCATTGTTATAATTTTTTTTACCATATGTTATTTTTAGTATCAAAGTCCCCAGAAAAAAATGGTAGGAAGACCAGAAGTTGCTCCAGATTGCAGACTTTATGGTCATTTTTATGCTCAGCTGGATGTCTTACAGAAGAGAGCTTGCGACCCAAGGTATCTGTATGTTTCTGCAATCAACAGAGGAGTTGATAGATATTATAAGCAGAAAGAAGGCTATGCTTCACCTCCAGCTCAATGGTAATAAATTCATACTTAAACTTTAATATTTGAATAATATTTTGATTGACCCACCCTTCTTTATTTTGTGATATTTACAGTTTCTGCAAAAGCAAATAATAAAGTAAGAATGTCTACTAAAACATCCTTCTTCCCTTTACTTTTCATCTCATTTGCTATTCTTTTTTTTTCTCTCTTCCCTCACAAGCCAGTTGTACCTGCATCTGGACATTGATGAGTGGTGAAAGGTCTTGAGATCATGCCATATGAAAATCATCTGAAGGACTCTGGGGATGTTTAGCCCATGGAAAAGTAGGCTTTTGGGGAGTAAGGGGACATGATAGCTGTCTTCAAAGATAAGAAGAGTTTCTCAGATACAAGAGGGGTTTAGTTAGTTCTGCATGGCCCTGTGGGCAGAACTGGGAACAACAGGTGAGAATTGAAGAGGAGCAATTTTAGGCTCAGTGTGAGAAAAAAACAACCATTAAACAATTAAAACTATTTAAAAGTAGAATGGGCCTTCTCAGGATATAGAAGGTTGTGCAGCATATAGAAAACAGTGTAATCTTGAAGATAGGTTAAAGAACATGCAAAACTGTAGAAGTTCCTGCTCCTCTGGTCCATATAATTTATACCTGTTATTGGAAATTAACAGTAGAATAAAAAAGCATACGTCTAGTATTTTAGATACTTAGAGGTTTCAATTGACTGTAAGCTGACTATGAATAATGATAATAACAATAACTAACATTTATATTGTGCTTACTTTTTATATAATGCTAGAAACTATGCTACATGCTTTACAATTACTATCTCATTTGACCCTTGAAACAATTCTGAGAGGCAGGTATTACTATTATCCTCATTTTACAGATGAGGAAACTGAGGCAAACAGGCAAGTGACTTGCCCAGGGTCCCACAGCTAGTAAATATTTGCGATTGGATTGATCCCAGGCCCAGTGTTCTATCCACTGTATCACCTAGCTGCCTATGAAAAAAAATCAGTTTAATATTGCTTCCAACATGAATAATAGGATCTTCACAATAATAATAATAATAACCTGATAGTTACGTGATGCTTTAAGATTTGCAAAGCACTTCATGTTTTGATCCTCACAGTAACCTCAAGTAGTAAATAGTATATAGGTATTATGATCGATCCCCATTTTACAGAAGAGGAAACAGATTCAGTTTTTTTTTCAGTTATTAATATACAGAATTAATTAATGGAAGAGCTATATCTAATAGCATTGTAAAAACAATAATGTCTAATAACAATAATAAATTAAATCCCTCATGTAAGAAAATATGCCATGGTCATATTTAAATTTTTTCTTGTTCCCTATTTCTCCGAATTCCTTATATTAATCGTTAGTAATGGCACAATAATATGCCATTAAGAGATTCAAGTCTCTTCACCATCCTGACACTATTCCAGTTTGTCAACATCCTTCTTAAAATTGTCCTGAGGTGGCCAGGTGAGGTGGAGCAGCAGATAGAGTACTGGACTTAGGGTCAGGAAAACTGAGTTCCAATCCTCTCTCAGGCACTTTCTAGCAGAGTGAACTTGGGCAAGTCATTTAACTTCTCCCAGACTCAGTTTCTTCATGTGTAAGATGTGGATGATGATAACATCTCACTCCCAGGGTGGTTGTGAGGTTCAAGTGAGACAACATATGTAAAGTGTTTTGCCACCTCAGGACAATTGTAAAAGGAATTTTAACAAACTGGAGTAGAATCAGGATGGTGAAGAGACTTGAATCTCTTAATAAAATATTATTGTGTCATCAGTAATAATAAATTTGAGGAATTCAGAGATAGGACACAAATAAATAAATATGGCCTGGGGCATATGAATCTTCTTTTTCTCAGATATAAGAGGGATTTGATTTATTATTATGTATTATTATTACAACATAATTAGTGTTGTTATTATTATTATTATTACAGTGTTGGCAAACCTTAAAGTGCTATGGAAAAGTTAGCTGTGATGATAATGATGATACTTAGAATTGAATACATTTTCCCAGATGTGGTCTACCTAGCGGTGTACTCTCTTCTCTCTCATTTTGGACGTTGTACTTTTTTATTTTATTATATAGAGATAGTGTGGTAGAGTGGAAAGAATACTGGACTTATATTTGGAAGTGATGTAGTCTTTGATGGTTGAGTCTTGCCTCTGATGTCTACTAGTTGCTTTATAATTGTTTTCTGAATCTGTTTCCTCTTCTGTAAAATGGGGATCGATCATAATACCTATATACTATTTACTACTTGACGTTACTGTGAGGATCAAAACATGAAGTGCTTTGCAAATCTTAAAGCATCACGTAACTATCAGGTTATTATTATTATTATTGTAAAGATCCTATTATTCGTGTTGGAAGCAATATTAAACTGATTTTTTTTCATAGGCAGCTAGGTGATACAGTGGATAGAACACTGGGTCTGGGATCAATCCAACCGCAAATATTTACTAGCTGTGGGAACCTGGGCAAGTCACTTGCCTGTTTGCCTCAGTTTCCTCATCTGTAAAATGAGGATAATAGTAATACCTGCCTCTCAGAATTGTTTCAAGGGTCAAATGAGATAGTAATTGTAAAGCATGTAGCATAGTTTCTAGCATTATATAAAAAGTAAGCACAATATAAATGTTAGTTATTGTTATATCATTATTCATAGTCAGCTTACAGTCAATTGAAACCTCTAAGTATCTAAAGTACTAGACGTATGCTTTTTTATTCTACTGTTAATTTCCAATAAACCCTCCAACACAGAGAATCCTACGTAGTAACAAAAAAAAAAGTTAAGCAAAATAAACAGTAGTTGAATCTGAAAGCATGTAAGACATTTTGCCCTTATGGTCCACCACTTCTCTATCAGAAGGAGAATTGTATCTTCTCAGTGGGCCTCTGGAACAAAGATTGCCCATTATATTTATCTGAATTTCAGTTGTTTGAATTTTTATTATTTTGGTCCTTGTACATATAAAACTTTCTTTTTAAATTTTATAATATTTTATTGATGCTCTTTTAAATTTTTTTATTTAAATTTTTTTATTTACAGTTACGAATTTTCTCCCACCAACCCTCTCCCACCCATTGAGAAGACATGAAATATTATACCCATTATACATATGAAGTCATGTAAAACATTTCTACATAAGACATGTTTCTGTGCACACATATATACACACATGCACATGTGTGTGTCTATATATAGGTATGCATATGTGTATGTATACACATATATCTCAAACTGTCGATCATTTCCTTGGCTCTGTATCAATTCACACAAATCTTCCCCTGTTTCTCTGAATTAATTCCTCGTATTTGTCATTCCTCGTGGCACAATGGCAGCAGCTAGAGGGTGCAGTGGATAGAGCACTGACCCTGGAATCAGGAAGACTCGTCTTTGTGAGTTCAAATCTGGCTTCAGACACTTACTAGCTGTGCGACCCTGGAAAAATCACTTAACCCTGTTTGCCTCAGTTTCCTCATCTGTAAAATGAGCTGGAGAAGGAAACGGCAAACCACTCCAGTTTCTTTGCCAAGATCTCCAAAGAGTCAGACACAACTGAAAAATGACTGAACAAAAATGGCACAATAGTATTCCATTAAGCTCATATAATGTAATTTGGTCCCCCCAGTATTTTTCCAGAGTTTAAACATTGGAATTTATATAACTCTTATTAAACCAGGTCTTCTCCATTCTGTAATTTTACAGTTCATTTTTCTGTGAACCCAAGTGCAGAATTTATATTATTTCCTATTACATTTCATTTTATTAGATTCAAGACATCAATCCAGTCTGTTGAAATCTTTTTGGATTTTCATTCTGTCGTCCATTATATTTATTATCCCTCCAAGCTTTGTATCATCTGCAAATTTGATGAAATCATTGATAAAAATATTGAACAAAACAGAACTCAGGACAGAGTCCTTTCTCCAGAATGACCTCAATCTGCTAATCCCCATTCTTTGCATGTAGTCACTCAACCAGCTCCAAATCCAACTGACATTTCATCTTCCTATTCAGAAGGCTATCATGAGATTTTGTCAAATGCCTTTTGGAAATACTGTGCATGCAAATATTGATTTAACAGCCTAGTAAATTCTTTCAAGAAAGGAAATGAAATTGGTCCAATAAGACTTAGCATATGATTTAGAGTTGAAAGGGATGTTAGAGATCATCTAGTTAGATCCTCTCATTTTACAGATGAAGAAACTGAGGCCCATGGAGATTAGGTTTTGAATATGTGTCCTCTGCAGGAATGTGCTGGTAAATATTTAACAACCAACATACCCATCACTTTCTTAGTTCTAGTCAATCAACCAAAAAATAAATCAAACCCTGATTTGTAGCATTTTCCAATTTCCAAGGTGTAAATGTTTACACTGAAAATTTAATAATCAGCTCTAGTCTCTGCACACTCCTGCTCTGATTCAAAATTCAGTTCTCTTTCCACAAGACACAATGAAACTATTCCAATGAGGAGAAAAAGGGAGAGGTTTTGTTTATTTGTTTGTTTTTAAAGATATTGACATGGATGCAAAAACCAACATGGTGGAGATTTTTTTTTTAAAAGACATGTTCAGAGAATGGAAGAAAAAGCAGGTAATAGAGAATGAAAACAATAGTAACATGGTCCTGTAAGAACAGTTTCAGGAGTGGTAAAGTTCAGAATAAGCTAAGACTAGCACAGAAAGCTAAGAATAAGGTGTGTGTGTGTGTGTGTGTGTGTGTGTGTGTGTGTGTGTGTGTGTG
>NW_020952095.1:0-8942 GCF_900497805.2 Vombatus ursinus
TATTGGAAACGATATAAATGTACACACACATGCATATATATATATATGTACATACATAAAGGATACATACACATACATATACACACATATATACATAGACACATGTATATATACAGAAACCTATCTATGTACATATATGTGGACACACAATAGATAGATGCACATGTGTATAGCTGCATATATGCATACATATATCTGTACATTATATATTCACAAAAGTGTGTGTGTGTATAGTAAATTTTTGGAGGAAGGGATCATCAGTAGCTGAAGGGATCAGCAAACAATTTATGTAGGAAAATGGTCCTTGAGTAGAGTTTTGAAGGAAATAAGGGATTCCAAGAGTAAGAAGTGAGATGGGAGTACATAGAGATGGGAGATAGAATGTTGAGTAAGAGAAACAGTAAGAAGGCTAGTTTTCCTAGGCATGAAAGGGTGAAATGCATGATAAGACTAGAATGGTGAATTGGAATCAAGTCAAGTCAAATTCAGTTATTAAGTTCTTACTATGTATCAGATGCTGTGATAAGTGCTAGGAATACATATACAAGCAGACAGCCCCTCAAGGAGTTTACATTCTAATGGGGGAAGAGAACATATAAAAGGGAACTGAAAACCCGGTCAGGGGCATGGTAGAGAAAGTCTAGAGAATCAGAAGTGGAACCCAGAAACAATGAAGATGTGGCTGGCCTGAGCATTTTCCTCAAAATGTTGGTTCTAGGGGGAACCAACCAGTCAGAGGAAGGAGTCCCAGGAGCAGAGAGTACTTCTAGGGTGAGAAGTCCAGTGATAGAGTGAACTTGCAGAGTGAGTAAGGGGGAATGATCCAGAAAATGGAGCCTAGAGGGGATGAAGATATGGCTTGCCAGGGCATTTTTCTTAAAATGAAGATTCTGGGAGGAACAACCAATCGGAGGAAGGGACACCAGGGTAGGCAGAGGAGAGTGCATTTGATCCTACAAAAACAAAGAATAACTGGAGTTTAAATATTTATAGGAACTATTCCTGAAAGGTATTTTTAAACCAATGTCCATTGGTAACTCATTGGTAGCTTTTTGTTAGGGACAGCTTGAATAGAGTTGGAAGAATCTAGGTTGAAATCCTGGCTCTGATACATAATAGTCATGTGATAATTTACTCGATATGTCCAAAACTGAACTCGTTATCTCTCCTCTAAATCTTTTTCTCTTTTGAACTTCCCTATTATTATCAGGAGCATTTCATCTTCCCCCTTGCAATAAATAAATATTTATTAAATGCTTTTTGTATGCCAGGCAGTGTACTAGGTGATGGGATACAAACAGAAAGAATGAAACAATCCCTACTCACTAGAATTGTGAGTACTCACAAGGATCATACATTCTAGCAAGAGAGATGACATATAAGTTGAATAAATATTAAGAGAATAATAATAATAATAGTAATAATATCAGGTGGTATTTATACAGCACTTTAAGCTTTGAAAAGCACTTTACATATGTAATCTCACTGAATCTTTACAACAACCCTATGAGGAAAGTGATTTAAACATTATCCTCATTTTACAGTTAAGGAAACCGAGGGTGAGAAACATCAAATGACTTGCTGAGTGTCACGCAGCTAGTGATCTAGCATTTGAGCTTTGGTCTTCCTCATCTGAAGTCTAGCACAACAAATAGAAATTTGGGAGGGAGGGCATTAGATAGAGATGCCCAAGAGACAAATTCAAGAGAAGAGAATAATTTCAAAACACCTACAAGCATAGCCTCAAAATAACATACAGCTTATCTGCAAGATCCATTACAGTTTCAAGTAGAAATGATGTTAATGTTTAAAAAATGAATTAAAATGGTAATATAAATTAAATGGGAGTAAATAGAGGAAATTGAGGAAAGAATTGGAAAAAGAAGAGCTGTGGAGGAGAGATTTGGAAAGGGAATTAACAGCTTAGCACAAGAGGTACAAGACCAACTACCATCCACTCTGAAAATTAGAATAAACTAAGTAAAAGTTAATGACTCCATGAGATTACAAGAAATATTAAGACAAAAACAAAGCAACAGAGGAGAAGTAAGTTATCTCATATCAAAAACAACTGACCTTGGAAGAGAAATTTAAGAATTATTAGACTACCTGAAAGTCATGATTTAAAAAAGAAAATAGATATATTTCAAGAAAACATGTAAAAACCTGTCCATCAATAAACATTTATTAAGCTTCTACTATGTGCCAGGCACTGTGCTAAGTGCTTGGGATACAAATAAAGGCAAAAGAGAGTTCCTTTTCTCAAGATATTCACAATCTAATGGGAGAGAAACATGCAAAAACTATGTACAAATAAATTATATACAGGATAAATAAGAACTAATCAATAGAGGGAAGGCACTTAAATTAAGAAGGATTAAGAAAGGCTTCCTGTAGAAGATGGGATTTTAGCTAGGACAAGAAGGAAGACAAGGAAGGTAGGAAACGAAGGCATGGGGGACAGTCAGTGAAAATACTTGGAGTTTCTTGTATGAGGAACAATCAAGAAGGTCAGCATCCCTGGATCTAAGAATATATGGAAGGGATAAATGTAAGTTGTATAAGAAGATTGGAAAGGTGGGGAGGAAGGTTAGGTAATAAAGTTCTTTGGATACCATGCAGAGGTTTTATTGGTCTAGGAGGTGAGAGGAAGCAAATGAAATTTACTGAGTAAAGAGTTAACATGACCAGACCT
Source organism: Vombatus ursinus (assembly GCF_900497805.2). Lineage (NCBI taxonomy): Eukaryota > Metazoa > Chordata > Mammalia > Diprotodontia > Vombatidae > Vombatus > Vombatus ursinus. Next base: position 2,696 of record NW_020952095.1, read on the forward strand.
GAATTTTAGGAAAATCATTGAAGGGAGCATAGAGTGGAGTGGGGAGAGTCATGCAGACCAATCAGCAGGCTATGACACAGTCCAAGCATGAGGAGATAAGGGTTAGAGGATAAAGTGGGTATAGAAAGACTCTACTGGTAACCTCCTGAAACTCCAAAATGAAAACTACTAGGAATTTCATAGCATAAAACCAGAACTTCCAGGTTAAAAAAATACTGGAAGCAGTCAGAAAAAAAGACCTTAAGTCCCAAGGAACCACAGTCAGGATCACACAAGATTTAACAGCTACTAATATGTAGGAGCAGAGAGCATAGAATACAACATTACCAAAGGCAAAAGATGAATTTTGCCTTTACATCTTACAAGCAAGAATAATTTACCCAGAAAAACAATATAATTATAGGGGGGATAGAGTTTAATGAAATAAAACTTTCAAATACTCTTATTAAAAGACGAAAGCTAAGTAGAAATTTGAATGACATATATGGGAGTAAAGAGAAAGATAAAAAGGTAAATACAGCAAGCAAACAGAAAAGGTTTTATAAGGATGAAGTTTTTTCATTCTAATGAGATGATAAAAGCATTTATTAGGAATTAAAATGTCAACAAGAGTCATAGAGGAAATCAAATAAGATGGAGAGCCTGAGATTTTTGGATATTTTTTATGATCTTAAAAGGGGAAAGGAAAGGGAAGGGGGAAAGGAAAGGATACAACAGAAAAGTAAAGCATTGGAATGGTGGGGGGTAAACTTATCTCACATAATCTGGAGAGCAAGTAGAAATCTATAAAATGAGGAAGGGATGGAAGGAGTGGGCATCCTTGAACATCACTTTGAACTAATGCAGAAAGAAGTGAGCAGAACCAGGAGAATAATTTATATTATAACAAAACTGTAAAGACAATAATTTTGAAAGACTTAAGAACTCTGATCAACACAGTGCTCAACCATGATTCCAGAACACTGATGGACTGCCCATCTCCTAACAGAGAGGTGTTGAACTAGATATGTAGAGTGGGACATAATTTTTAGGCATGGTCAATGTGGGAATGTATTTTGTTTGACTGTGAATTTATTGCATGAATTTTGCTTTTCTTTTTTTTCTGGGTGGATGGAGGAGGAAAAGGAAAGGGAGAAAGGACTGATATTTCATCAAAATTAGTTGATAGATTCAATAATTCTAAGATAATTTATCAGAAAAAGACACAGATATATTTTTAAAATACTTTTCAACTTTTTCTTTTTTGACACATTAGCTATCAACTCATTGTTATAATTTTTTTTACCATATGTTATTTTTAGTATCAAAGTCCCCAGAAAAAAATGGTAGGAAGACCAGAAGTTGCTCCAGATTGCAGACTTTATGGTCATTTTTATGCTCAGCTGGATGTCTTACAGAAGAGAGCTTGCGACCCAAGGTATCTGTATGTTTCTGCAATCAACAGAGGAGTTGATAGATATTATAAGCAGAAAGAAGGCTATGCTTCACCTCCAGCTCAATGGTAATAAATTCATACTTAAACTTTAATATTTGAATAATATTTTGATTGACCCACCCTTCTTTATTTTGTGATATTTACAGTTTCTGCAAAAGCAAATAATAAAGTAAGAATGTCTACTAAAACATCCTTCTTCCCTTTACTTTTCATCTCATTTGCTATTCTTTTTTTTTCTCTCTTCCCTCACAAGCCAGTTGTACCTGCATCTGGACATTGATGAGTGGTGAAAGGTCTTGAGATCATGCCATATGAAAATCATCTGAAGGACTCTGGGGATGTTTAGCCCATGGAAAAGTAGGCTTTTGGGGAGTAAGGGGACATGATAGCTGTCTTCAAAGATAAGAAGAGTTTCTCAGATACAAGAGGGGTTTAGTTAGTTCTGCATGGCCCTGTGGGCAGAACTGGGAACAACAGGTGAGAATTGAAGAGGAGCAATTTTAGGCTCAGTGTGAGAAAAAAACAACCATTAAACAATTAAAACTATTTAAAAGTAGAATGGGCCTTCTCAGGATATAGAAGGTTGTGCAGCATATAGAAAACAGTGTAATCTTGAAGATAGGTTAAAGAACATGCAAAACTGTAGAAGTTCCTGCTCCTCTGGTCCATATAATTTATACCTGTTATTGGAAATTAACAGTAGAATAAAAAAGCATACGTCTAGTATTTTAGATACTTAGAGGTTTCAATTGACTGTAAGCTGACTATGAATAATGATAATAACAATAACTAACATTTATATTGTGCTTACTTTTTATATAATGCTAGAAACTATGCTACATGCTTTACAATTACTATCTCATTTGACCCTTGAAACAATTCTGAGAGGCAGGTATTACTATTATCCTCATTTTACAGATGAGGAAACTGAGGCAAACAGGCAAGTGACTTGCCCAGGGTCCCACAGCTAGTAAATATTTGCGATTGGATTGATCCCAGGCCCAGTGTTCTATCCACTGTATCACCTAGCTGCCTATGAAAAAAAATCAGTTTAATATTGCTTCCAACATGAATAATAGGATCTTCACAATAATAATAATAATAACCTGATAGTTACGTGATGCTTTAAGATTTGCAAAGCACTTCATGTTTTGATCCTCACAGTAACCTCAAGTAGTAAATAGTATATAGGTATTATGATCGATCCCCATTTTACAGAAGAGGAAACAGATTCAGTTTTTTTTTCAGTTATTAATATACAGAATTAATTAATGGAAGAGCTATATCTAATAGCATTGTAAAAACAATAATGTCTAATAACAATAATAAATTAAATCCCTCATGTAAGAAAATATGCCATGGTCATATTTAAATTTTTTCTTGTTCCCTATTTCTCCGAATTCCTTATATTAATCGTTAGTAATGGCACAATAATATGCCATTAAGAGATTCAAGTCTCTTCACCATCCTGACACTATTCCAGTTTGTCAACATCCTTCTTAAAATTGTCCTGAGGTGGCCAGGTGAGGTGGAGCAGCAGATAGAGTACTGGACTTAGGGTCAGGAAAACTGAGTTCCAATCCTCTCTCAGGCACTTTCTAGCAGAGTGAACTTGGGCAAGTCATTTAACTTCTCCCAGACTCAGTTTCTTCATGTGTAAGATGTGGATGATGATAACATCTCACTCCCAGGGTGGTTGTGAGGTTCAAGTGAGACAACATATGTAAAGTGTTTTGCCACCTCAGGACAATTGTAAAAGGAATTTTAACAAACTGGAGTAGAATCAGGATGGTGAAGAGACTTGAATCTCTTAATAAAATATTATTGTGTCATCAGTAATAATAAATTTGAGGAATTCAGAGATAGGACACAAATAAATAAATATGGCCTGGGGCATATGAATCTTCTTTTTCTCAGATATAAGAGGGATTTGATTTATTATTATGTATTATTATTACAACATAATTAGTGTTGTTATTATTATTATTATTACAGTGTTGGCAAACCTTAAAGTGCTATGGAAAAGTTAGCTGTGATGATAATGATGATACTTAGAATTGAATACATTTTCCCAGATGTGGTCTACCTAGCGGTGTACTCTCTTCTCTCTCATTTTGGACGTTGTACTTTTTTATTTTATTATATAGAGATAGTGTGGTAGAGTGGAAAGAATACTGGACTTATATTTGGAAGTGATGTAGTCTTTGATGGTTGAGTCTTGCCTCTGATGTCTACTAGTTGCTTTATAATTGTTTTCTGAATCTGTTTCCTCTTCTGTAAAATGGGGATCGATCATAATACCTATATACTATTTACTACTTGACGTTACTGTGAGGATCAAAACATGAAGTGCTTTGCAAATCTTAAAGCATCACGTAACTATCAGGTTATTATTATTATTATTGTAAAGATCCTATTATTCGTGTTGGAAGCAATATTAAACTGATTTTTTTTCATAGGCAGCTAGGTGATACAGTGGATAGAACACTGGGTCTGGGATCAATCCAACCGCAAATATTTACTAGCTGTGGGAACCTGGGCAAGTCACTTGCCTGTTTGCCTCAGTTTCCTCATCTGTAAAATGAGGATAATAGTAATACCTGCCTCTCAGAATTGTTTCAAGGGTCAAATGAGATAGTAATTGTAAAGCATGTAGCATAGTTTCTAGCATTATATAAAAAGTAAGCACAATATAAATGTTAGTTATTGTTATATCATTATTCATAGTCAGCTTACAGTCAATTGAAACCTCTAAGTATCTAAAGTACTAGACGTATGCTTTTTTATTCTACTGTTAATTTCCAATAAACCCTCCAACACAGAGAATCCTACGTAGTAACAAAAAAAAAAGTTAAGCAAAATAAACAGTAGTTGAATCTGAAAGCATGTAAGACATTTTGCCCTTATGGTCCACCACTTCTCTATCAGAAGGAGAATTGTATCTTCTCAGTGGGCCTCTGGAACAAAGATTGCCCATTATATTTATCTGAATTTCAGTTGTTTGAATTTTTATTATTTTGGTCCTTGTACATATAAAACTTTCTTTTTAAATTTTATAATATTTTATTGATGCTCTTTTAAATTTTTTTATTTAAATTTTTTTATTTACAGTTACGAATTTTCTCCCACCAACCCTCTCCCACCCATTGAGAAGACATGAAATATTATACCCATTATACATATGAAGTCATGTAAAACATTTCTACATAAGACATGTTTCTGTGCACACATATATACACACATGCACATGTGTGTGTCTATATATAGGTATGCATATGTGTATGTATACACATATATCTCAAACTGTCGATCATTTCCTTGGCTCTGTATCAATTCACACAAATCTTCCCCTGTTTCTCTGAATTAATTCCTCGTATTTGTCATTCCTCGTGGCACAATGGCAGCAGCTAGAGGGTGCAGTGGATAGAGCACTGACCCTGGAATCAGGAAGACTCGTCTTTGTGAGTTCAAATCTGGCTTCAGACACTTACTAGCTGTGCGACCCTGGAAAAATCACTTAACCCTGTTTGCCTCAGTTTCCTCATCTGTAAAATGAGCTGGAGAAGGAAACGGCAAACCACTCCAGTTTCTTTGCCAAGATCTCCAAAGAGTCAGACACAACTGAAAAATGACTGAACAAAAATGGCACAATAGTATTCCATTAAGCTCATATAATGTAATTTGGTCCCCCCAGTATTTTTCCAGAGTTTAAACATTGGAATTTATATAACTCTTATTAAACCAGGTCTTCTCCATTCTGTAATTTTACAGTTCATTTTTCTGTGAACCCAAGTGCAGAATTTATATTATTTCCTATTACATTTCATTTTATTAGATTCAAGACATCAATCCAGTCTGTTGAAATCTTTTTGGATTTTCATTCTGTCGTCCATTATATTTATTATCCCTCCAAGCTTTGTATCATCTGCAAATTTGATGAAATCATTGATAAAAATATTGAACAAAACAGAACTCAGGACAGAGTCCTTTCTCCAGAATGACCTCAATCTGCTAATCCCCATTCTTTGCATGTAGTCACTCAACCAGCTCCAAATCCAACTGACATTTCATCTTCCTATTCAGAAGGCTATCATGAGATTTTGTCAAATGCCTTTTGGAAATACTGTGCATGCAAATATTGATTTAACAGCCTAGTAAATTCTTTCAAGAAAGGAAATGAAATTGGTCCAATAAGACTTAGCATATGATTTAGAGTTGAAAGGGATGTTAGAGATCATCTAGTTAGATCCTCTCATTTTACAGATGAAGAAACTGAGGCCCATGGAGATTAGGTTTTGAATATGTGTCCTCTGCAGGAATGTGCTGGTAAATATTTAACAACCAACATACCCATCACTTTCTTAGTTCTAGTCAATCAACCAAAAAATAAATCAAACCCTGATTTGTAGCATTTTCCAATTTCCAAGGTGTAAATGTTTACACTGAAAATTTAATAATCAGCTCTAGTCTCTGCACACTCCTGCTCTGATTCAAAATTCAGTTCTCTTTCCACAAGACACAATGAAACTATTCCAATGAGGAGAAAAAGGGAGAGGTTTTGTTTATTTGTTTGTTTTTAAAGATATTGACATGGATGCAAAAACCAACATGGTGGAGATTTTTTTTTTAAAAGACATGTTCAGAGAATGGAAGAAAAAGCAGGTAATAGAGAATGAAAACAATAGTAACATGGTCCTGTAAGAACAGTTTCAGGAGTGGTAAAGTTCAGAATAAGCTAAGACTAGCACAGAAAGCTAAGAATAAGGTGTGTGTGTGTGTGTGTGTGTGTGTGTGTGTGTGTGTGTGTGTGTG
>NW_020952096.1:0-1058 GCF_900497805.2 Vombatus ursinus
CCACTCTCCAAAGAAATAGCCATCTAAATCTTTATCTTATAACCCAGTAATATGTGCATACAGAAAACATGTAGGACTAACCACAGATAATTTCACTAAAAGTTAAGAAAGAGGCATTTCATCATACATGGAGCTACATAAGCAAGTTACAAATTGCAAAAGCCAAATGTATCCATTGTGCACCATTTTCTGGCTCCTAAGAATTTTGGGTACAAAGATAATTACACATCTATAATGTCACAGTGTAAATAGTACTTAGTCAGATTTTCCCCGAGTATATGTTACTGTTTGGGAATGAATTAGGCCCATTTGGAGGTATACTAAGGTCCCAGTTAGCAAATTATAGTTGGTGTACAGTTAATGATATCCTAGTATCTTAAAGGAGTTAATGTGCTTCCCAAAGTGCCTAATTCATTCCCAAACAGTAACATATACTCGGGGAAAATCTGACTAAGTACTATTTACACTGTGACATTATAGATGTGTAATTATCTTTGTACCCAAAATTCTTAGGAGCCAGAAAATGGTGCACAATGGATACATTTGGCTTTTGCAATTTGTAACTTGCTTATGTAGCTCCATGTATGATGAAATGCCTCTTTCTTAACTTTTAGTGAAATTATCTGTGGTTAGTCCTACATGTTTTCTGTATGCACATATTACTGGGTTATAAGATAAAGATTTAGATGGCTATTTCTTTGGAGAGTGGGGGCCAACTTACAAATAACATACAAAATGTGTCATAGGTGGCCACCACTCTCCAAAGAAATAGCCATCTAAATCTTTATCTTATAACCCAGTAATATGTGCATACAGAAAACATGTAGGACTAACCACAGATAATTTCACTAAAAGTTAAGAAAGAGGCATTTCATCATACATGGAGCTACATAAGCAAGTTACAAATTGCAAAAGCCAAATGTATCCATTGTGCACCATTTTCTGGCTCCTAAGAATTTTGGGTACAAAGATAATTACACATCTATAATGTCACAGTGTAAATAGTACTTAGTCAGATTTTCCCCGAGTATATGTTACTGTTTGGGAATGAATTAGGC